>NC_090174.1:30523023-30823023 GCF_024679245.1 Pseudorasbora parva | reverse complement strand
CCGATATGAAGACCGGCTTTTACAGCCCGTACTTTATTGTACCCCAGAAAAGCGGCGGGTTACGGCCTATCTTGGATCTGTGATTCTTGAACCGGTCCCTTCACAGGCTGCCGTTCAGAATGCTAATGCAGAAACGCATCTTCAGGTGCATCCGTCCCCAAGATTGGTTCGCAGCAATCGACCAGAAGGACACGTACTTTAATGTCTCGATTCTCCCTCGACCAGACCGTTTCTACGCTTTGCGTTCGGCGTACGAGCATATCAGTACAAATTCCTACCCTTCGGGCTGTCCCTGTCACCCGTGTCTTCACGAAAGTCGCGGAGGTGGCCACTGCGCCCATGAGAGAGTGTGGTGTTTGCATCCTCAACTACCTCAACGACTGGCTGATCCTTGCCCAGTCGCGAGAGCAGTTGTGCGAACACAGGGACATGGTGCTCAGGCACCTCAGCCAGTTGGGGCTTCGGGTCAAATAGGAAAAAAGCAAACTCTGCCCCATGCAGAGGATCTCTTTTCTTGGGATGGAGCTGGATTTGGTCGCCCCGACAGCACGCCTCACCAAGGAGCGCGTTCAGTCGGGTTTGAACTGCTTGAATTCGTTCAAACGCAGGACAACGGTCCCACTGAAACACAAATTCAGAGGCTCCTGGGGCATATGTCATCCGTAGACGGCTTCAACGCTGGCTACACGACCGAGTCCCGAGGTGGGCGTGGCACAGCGGGTCCCTCCGTGTCTCAGTCACACCAAGGTGCCTCCAAACCGTATTTCTACGGGCAGGGGTGCCCCTAGAACAGATATCCAGGCACGCGATTGTCTCCACGGATGCCTCATCCACTGGCTGGGGTGCCAAGTACAACGGGCTTGAAGTTTCGGGTCTGTGGGCGGGGCCTCAACTGCAATGGCACATCAACTGCCTGGAGTTGTTAGCAGTCCATCTTGCCCTGGGCTGCTTCGAGAAGCTGCTTCAGGGCAAGCATGTTCTGGTCCGTACGGACAGCACTGCAGCCATTGTGTACATCAACAAACAAGTTGATCTACTCGCATGTCACAACTTGCCCGCCACCTCCTGCTATGGAGTCAGAAGCATCTGAGGTCGCTTCGTGCCACTCACATTCCAGGCCTGCTCAATCGTGCGGCCGACAAGCTCTCACGACAGCCAGTGCTCCCGGGAGAGTGGAGACTCCATCTCGAGGTTGTCCAGCTGATTTGGAGCCGCTTCGAGGCCGCACAGGTAGATCTGTTTGCCGCCCAGGACACGGCCGATTGCCAGTTGCAAAGACACTGTGCAAGGTCATGGAGGACAAGGAGCAGGTTGTGGTTCCCAGAACTAGTGCTCCTCGCGACAGCACCTCCTTGGCCCATTCCTCTGAGGAAGGAACTCCTGACTCAGAGACGGGGCACCCTCTGGCACCTGCGTCCAGACCTCTGGAAACTCCATGTCTGGTCCCTGGACGGGATGCGGAGGTTCTAGGTGATCCACCAAAGGCTGTGGTGGACACCATCACTTCCGCTATAGCGCTCTCTACAAAGCACCTCTATGCGTTGAAGTGGAACCTGTTCATCGACTGGTGCTCTTCTCATCGAGAAGACCCCCGAAGATGTTCGGTCAGGGCCGTGCTTTCCTTCCTACAAGATGGGTTGGAGAGAAGGCTGTCTCCCTCCACCCTCAAGGTGTACGTTGCCTCAATCGCTGCTAATCAAGATCTAGTAGAAGGTAAGTCTTTGGGAAGCACGACCTGATCGTCAGGATCCTAAGGGGGGCGAGGAGGTTAAATCCGCCTCGCCCTCCCTCTATTCCCTCTTGGGACCTGTCTCTGGTGCTGACCGCACTGCAGAGACCTCCCTTTGAGCCTTTGCAGTCAGCGGAGTTGAAAATCCTGTCTCTAAAGACGGTACTCCTGACGGCATTGGCCTCCATCAAGAGGGTAGGGGACCTGCAGGCATATTTGGTCGACGAATCGTGCCTGGAATTCGAGCCTGACAACTCTCACGTGATCCTGAGACCCCAGCCTGGATACGTGCCCAAGTTTCCCACCACTCCCTTCCAGGACCAGGTGGTGAGCCTGCAAGCGCTGCCTTCGGAGGAGGCAGACCCAGCCCTGGCTTTTCTCTGTCCTGTCCGAGCCCTTCGAACTTACGTGGACAGAACGCAAAGCTTTAGGACCTCAGAGCAGCTCTTCGTCTGTTATGGAGGCCAGCAGAAAGGAAAAGCTGTCTGCAAGCAGAAGATGGCCCACTGGATAGTGGTTGCCATCGTCTTGGCATATGAATCCCAAGATGTGCCCTGCCTGCTCAGGATTAGAGCCCACTACACCAGGGGTGTAGCCTCGTCCTGGGCGCTGGCTTGTGGTGCCTCGCTGACAGATATTTGTAGACACCCAACACGTTTGCTAGATTCTATAGAGTATGTGTAGAGCCAGTATCTTCCCATGTACTCCCTTCCCATCGTCTTGCTGCGCCACTCCCTTCCTCATGGAACGGATACGTGCGCTTATGTGCTGCAGTCGAGTTCCCCAGAATGGCAAACCCTGTTGAGTCCCCCGCAACCTGCGGCAGTCAGACGTGGCAGAGCCAGGTCTAACACTCGTATGCATGGGTGGAACTTGTGTTAGGCTGGGTTCCATATGTTGTGACCCCCATGGCGGGTCCATATGTGTATTTTCCACGGTTCGGCTCCCTACGGCGAGCCTGTGTCTCCTAACCCCCCATCCCCCCCCCCATCCCCCCCCCCCCCCCCCCCCCCCCGCCTAAGAAGGCCGGGCCACCCCTGGGACTTCCATATGTTGTACTGCCTACGGCCAGTCCATACGTTTTCTCTCCACATGGTAACTCCCTCTGGGATAATGTGGCTTCCGCAGCGCCCCCCGGGACACGCTTTCCCAGCGTTATCCAATAGTCTGCTGAATGGGTCTTGTGGAACAGCAGTGTGACTCTACCTGCAGGAATTTCCCCGCCCATTCAGACGGGGTCTGAGGGACTCTGGCAGGGTGCTGGAAGTGGTAGTAACTGTGGCGTTTTGCATAGGGATCCCAATTCGTCGGTCCTTCCGACGTACGTCGAAGTGACCGACTGAAAGGGAACGTCTCGGTTACATATGGGACCCTCGTTCCCTGAAGGAAGGAACGGAGACGTACGTCTCGTCACCACAGTTGCTGTACCATCACTGCAGGCCGAGTCATTAGTTCGGCTCCTCAGCTTTATACCCGCGCCGCGGGGTGTGATATGCAAAGCATGCACACCAATGTTCATTAGCCCATTCTCTATTTCTCGAAGCTGATAGGGGCGCCCAGAAGTGATTCCAATTTGTCGGTCCTTCCGACGTACATCTCTGTTCCCTCCTTCAGGCAACGAGGGTTACCATACTTAACCAAGACGTTTTTTCCCGACAAATATGACTAATGGTGGATAACATTGTATATAATCTATAAGAAATTTGCACAAAAAAGCACCACTTGGAAATGTCCCAACGTCCTTGTTCATTAATATTTTTGGGGTCGGAATCAGGCTTGGATTGTTTTGATAATCCGCTATGAACAATCAAGCATGAAAACATTCTAGCACACCCCAAAAACTGAATCCAGACTTCGTAAAAGGGCATAATAAGACCTCTTTAAGCCAAAATGAAGCTTAAAATATTTTTTGAGAAAAGAGTTGAAAATATTTTTTCCCCAATTATTATTACTTCTAAGACATATGGTAAAAAGTTAACAAAATGTATATGTAAATATTTGCTGCATGCTTTCCTCTCAGTAACAAATAAACAAACTCTCAACAGCGTGGATGGTGTCAGGATGTTCGCTATATCACTGCTAAGGTATTTCAACTTCTATTTATTGATAAATGAAGAGTGAAAAAGTACTTTGCTGGGAGCATATTGAGGCATTTAAACATGTATAGAATATGTCCTTCTTTATGTATGGTGTTTCTACATTTGAAGACCTAACAAGTCTTTGCTTTTTTTTTTTTTTTTGTGCTTTTTTTTTGCTGGTCATCCTCTTATTGCCTCAACCTTTTTGTCACATTTAGTTTCTGGTTACATCTAGGCTAGGTCTTGAGTGGAGGGCACCGGGCAAGCTGTGTGGGCATCTTGCCTTGCTGTTCCCACACGTCCCTGCTGGACACGGATGAACCTTGACCTCTCGAGGTCCCTGCCATGATGGAAAGAGTCTCCATTCAGTCAACATTTTCTATTCAGTGTCGCGCCTGTATTTAAAAGACGAACTCACATTGTGGTCAACGCCTTTCCATTGTCTAGCCAGCAGGCGAGGTCAGAAAACTGGCTGCTACAGGCTAGGGCAAGACTTCCGAAAGCCCATTCACGTCTGACCTGACCCCCTATTCAGTGCTGAGTCATAGGGATAAAACGCTGGGAATCTGGCTTCTCTCTCCAGG
This sequence comes from Pseudorasbora parva, assembly GCF_024679245.1. NCBI lineage: Eukaryota > Metazoa > Chordata > Actinopteri > Cypriniformes > Gobionidae > Pseudorasbora > Pseudorasbora parva. The sequence goes on along the minus strand of NC_090174.1, from coordinate 30,818,632 downwards.
ATCTTTTTTTCTATTGGTGTTTTTCTGTTTGAAGAGCAACCAAAGTGACAAATTATATTCTTAAGAGAAGCATTTGTTTCTGCTTGGGCATGAGGATGTTTAAGATGCAAATGATTTTTTTTCAGAGAGGGAGAGTGTGAATGGTTACCATTTCAAAAGGCTTCACCATGACTGTTTTGTGCAAGGCTTAATGCCTAGATAAGACTGAATAAGGCCAAAGAGGATGCTAGTGATGCATTTAATGGTTACATGTAAGTATACAACTTTTTACACTATACTGCACAAGGTAAACTATGTAACTTTTTTTGACTCATTTGATGCGTGTATAGAATGGGAGTGGCAATCATACACCTGGCGCAATGCGGCCCCAGGTGCAACACAAGTGTTTTTTGCTGGTTTCAGCCTGACGCAGTTATCATTTTCACGTCCAGTGCCATATTGTTTAAAAATCAAATGGACGTGCTGGTCTGAAAACGAGGTGTTATCAGGCACATTGTTGGCATGTTGCTATTTTGAGGCAACTGAAATAGACTGCATCATTGATCGCAATTGAAACCTGTCAATGGGTCTAAAGTCAATAGCGCAATATATATATGTTATCAATATGCATCTATAGACGGGTACACACTGCTTATTACGCACACAACATTTTGAAATATTAAAAATAAAAAGATTCCGCTCTGGAGAAGAATTCAGTCTTTCCGCACACAAATTCCACCATGTAAATAGCGATATTCACAATGGCGCGAATTAAACTGGCTTTTAAAGGAAATGTGAGATAAGAGTCTGATTGGTTTATTGCACGTTATGCCTAAAATCACACCCATTACTCATTAAGAGAATAGGGACAACCGTTCTAGCCCATGCGCTGGGCGCACTGACCATTTTTCCCAGTCGTTAAACTAGCAAAAGTGGCTCTTTTTTGGAGATGCCGAAAATGGGGGGATTTGGCATGTTGTAAATGCAAAGCGGAGATGGCTTAAGGTATTTTATTGAACATGTAGATTGCAATATGTTCATTGTAAAGCATTATCTATTGTAAAATGTCATGTCATCCACAGAGTCACGCAGAGCCAAAGCACAAACAAAACAATGTTCTTCCGCAAAAGATGCATGCTGTTTTGTTTTGCTCTGTTTTTATTTGTCCATTTGTAATATGTGCATCTAAAAATTATGATAGATGCAGCATTATAAGGTTTGTCTGTCTGTCATTATCTATCTATCTATCTATCTATCTATCTATCTATCTATCTATCTATCTATCTATCTATCTATCTATCTATCTATCGGAACTGCATAGCTTAGTGATCCATCAGTCATAGCTTGGCATGCTGACAATGTGTTTTCACTTGTTTTGACTGGTGCACTGTTTGTTTTGTCTGTTTACAAAATCTGTGCAGATGCAAGATTAAATGGATACATTTGGTTTAGGGGTCTAGAGTAGATGAAGTGACTAATGTAGTGTGGAAAACAGTATGATCAGGTTTTGTGATTCTTATGTACTGTCACTGTGTGGTAATATCTGTTATCTATGTGATAAAATATCAACTCCATCAGATCTGATTTGAGCCACTGAGAAAAATAATTCTTTATTATTTTCTTTTGTTCTTGGACTCTTATTCCCAGCTCCTTCAATATCCATTGGCTTATTCGCTATGTTTTCAATTTACTGAAAACAGTCACGCCATATCCCCCTCCCCACGTCCCAATTCTTGACTTTGTCATGCTTAAGCTGTTGTCAAGACTACAGTGAGGTAAGGGCAGGCAAGAAAAAAAGAGAGGAAAAAACTGCATGTAAGCACAGATTTCAGATTGAGGTCCCGAGACACTAGGTACAGGAAAGGGGTGACGGCTTCACCACAGAGTGTGTTTTAAATCATCCTAAGAGGGTCTCTTTGATTTTCTACATGCTGTGTGTGTTGAGAGGCGCTCTGTTGCGCTTCTCTCCTGTGGTTCACCTGTCAGTGCTGGGAAAGTAAAAAGTGGTGGGCCAGCGAAGGGAACAGGGTAGGGTGGTTGGTGTTTTATCTCCTTTCACAGGCCCCCTGAGCCCCATTGTGTGGTCTGCTGTGCCACCACCCAGACCTCCTCCAACCACCAAGGTAGAGAAGGGGCTGTTCGGGGCTGGTCTGAAGAGGGTGCACACAGATGGATTCTGGATGTGATGGCTTAAGGAGGCTGCCAGCTTACCCATTTAAAACCGCACAGCCCAGATGTTAGCAATTGGGGTGCTTTTCAGCTTTAGCAGCTTGTAATGAATGAGTTACTGTAAATCTGTACTAAGTCCAGACAAGCAGTCACAGCCTCTGCTTCCCCATAAATGGAGCTGGGGTTGTCGTCAGCGCAGAGGTTGAGGCCCAGTCATTGACCCTGCCAATTATTTACTAATCCAGTCAAAGAGGGTTTTTCTTTATACACACAGAGCATGTTTGCACTGCCTTATTTCACTTTTATAACAGTTTAGCTGCGGTGACAACAGATCACAGGCTGACGCTAAAGTGGATGTCCATCATTTGAAAGGAATACATTGCCCCTGCTAGTTGCCAGATGTAATGGTAATGACATTTGCGCCTGAATCATGTCAATTTAAAGTGCCCTTCAGATTTCTATAAATATATACAATGTTTCTTTTATTTCATTTATTTTAAATGTCAACCTTATGTGAAAAAGATTATTGCTGGACAATTTGCTTGCACAAGCACAGGAATCTTCATCCCACGGACATCACACGTCTTTCAAAAATCGCAGCAGAAAACAGCCCCTGATTCACAAAACATGCTTCTAAACTGAGATGAGGTGCATTTTACCCTTATCCAAAATATGTGAAACTATGATTTGGCAGAAGTGGAGAAGTGTTTGTGGAGCCACCTCAAAAAATGTTAGTGCATGGCATCCCTCAATGGAAAAGTATTGTTTTATGTACGACATACGTTTCACCTGGCTCATTATGTTGGTCTCCCATATATTTTTGGAGCGAGTTAAATCTGGTAGTTCACTAAAACAACAGGCAGTGTCTTTGGTAATCATTCAGTCCCAATGAAAATAAAGGGAAAAAAGGATAAATACAAAAATTAGGGGTTGTAAAAATAAAGAAAGAAAGGTCAAGCTTTTCTCTGTCCAAATGGGAATATATCTGAGACATCTTTTATATGCATTTGTAGTCACTGCTGATATGGAAAGTACATTATCACAGTCCCTGGGCCTTAAGTGCAATAGCATTGTTCTGAAGCCTTGGAAAGGACCACGGTAAGTGTCCCTGTGCCGTCTGGATTTATGATCCTCTGGAGGACAGCTCTGATCTGGCACTGGTCAGTTGGCTTTTAGAAGAGAGTGAAAGGAGAATCCGTCTGCTTTGAACTTTCACAAGGCTGCACTTTTTGGGGAGCTGCTCTCCCGTCTGAGCGGCACAAGACAGTAAATCTCTAGCCAGTGCGGCACAGCACTGCTTAAAGTCTTCATTTGTTGCCCAGCAAGACCTTTGGCAGTGTTCCAGTGAAGCTTTGGGATTATTGATCTTGGCTAGGGCTGCTCACTCTCCTCACTGGGATTTTGGGACCTACCTTAGAATCCAAGAAAACATTTAGGGACTCTCATCTCCATCTCTACATCACCGCTCACCGTCACCCTCTTGGCCAATTCACTAAATAGTTGCACACAGCATATTTTACAGCTCAAGCAGAATTTTTACTAACCTCTCACACACAATTCATTACCCTTGTCTAAATAAGCCGCCTTCTCTAAAGTAGTATGTCCAGTGATTAGTATATGCAGTATTCATTTTAAAAAGTTGGCAAATATACCCAGATGACCAGCTACATTCTCCAGGATTCTGAAGTGTGCATTTGATAGACACTTTGCTATCCCACAAAGGCTCCGTGATATACGACCTAAGTCGCTGGTCACATGGCAATGCCCAGATATACGATGTAGGGGAGACCGGAGATTGTAACACTTTTTCTTTCAGCATCAGTAACTCAGTGGTTGTTTGTTCTAGATGTCTCAAATTTTGATACATGGTAGCCACATTTGTCTGCTACAGATATAACTCACTTGGACATGTACTAAACAATCACAGATTATGTGCGTTAATGTCAAATGAAAAAAGTTTCATTGTTACAACCTCACTACTGGGGTGAATTGTAAACACTAGCTGAGGATAGACCAAAATTGTACCTACACTTCAATGATTGCTATATAATCTTGATGAAAAAGATTACTTTTTTTTTAGCTGAAAATCATTTTTTTGGGTCATAAAATCTACAAATTTTCTTACAGTCACATGCAATTTCTCTTGTGAGCTCAAAAAGAAGACGGGAGTGTATGATATTAATTAGGTTACCAGAGCTCTTTTCTGACCTGTCAAACTTACAGTGTTACCTCGCTCTTACCCCGTGTAACAACCCTCCCTGGTCTCCCTACAAATTGTATTCATACTACACAAATGCACACTTAATAGAATATAACCTTTAAACTTTATTTTATCATTTATTTATAAAAACGTTCACAGTTTAATAAATGTCACAGTTTCCACAAAAATTAAGCAACATAATTTTTTTTAAAGTTTCTTGAGCATCAAATCAACATATTTTTAAAGGATCTTTATGACACATGTTCATGACTAGAGTAATGACTTTCAGCCTTGCCATCACAGGTATATTCAGATAGAAAAGTGTCAGGATTGTGTTTGGTTTTCTTTGTCTTTTCATTCATGTGCTTGTTTCTTGTATTTCCTTTCAGTTTAGATTAGTTAATCCCCTGGTTAGTTTAATTGGTTCTTCATTAGACACGCCTGTGTCTCATTTAGTTTCCTACTCCCTTAGTTGTTTCTTTATTGAAGGCTGTTTAATGATATTGTTACCTTAATATGTGTTGCTATACCACAATCTACTTGACAGAATAACTGTCATAGAATAACCTTGTAATATAGGTTGTTTATATGAAAAGAAAAGGCGGTGGGAACCACATAAGATTTAACAACTTTAATCAAATAATAAACAAAACAAAAGTAACGTGGGCAGCCCCTCACGGATGACTGCCCACACACACATAATAAAACAAACAAAAGCATAACATAAATTCCAGGCCTGGGCCTCCCTCGTCCCTCACTGGTGTCGCTCGTCCTTATGCTTCCGGTGTCCCTCATGTGAGGACTTGAGACTGGTGTGGCTCTTAGGTGACACTCATTTGCACGCCATGGTCTTGCTTGCTCCTCCCATGTCTCTCGCTTGTCCACCTCGCCACAAACCTCATAACAAGAACATTAAAAACTGCTACTTTACAGAGCCAGCTCACACCCATGTCCCCACCCCTGAACTCACTCTCTCAGCCTGCTCCAGTGAACCTTTTGGATAACCCAGTTCCACCCTGTATCCTTCCCACCTTGTTGTTTCCAATCAGTCAGCTGGCTATGTCCATATCTCTGCATTCACCTGCTCCACAGGTGGCACTCAGATCCTCAGATTTGCCCTTCCACTGGCTCCTTCCAGCTTTCCGGCTCCATCTCATGCTTCTCCACCACCAGCTCTGCTCTGTGAGGCGGATCCCCTGGTTGCACCGTGGGTTTCCATTCCCATGACTCCACCTCATCCTATCAGCCCTCCGGCTTCACCCCAGTAGTGTGCCTTCTCAGCTCCACCGTGGTACCCATAACTAGTGCTGCACCAGGCTCCTTTGGGCCTCAGACTGCGCTTCAGTCCTGCGCCTCTTTGGATCTGCTGGGTGGCTACTTTATTCCTTCCTTTATTGTCCTCACTTTCTCCAGCCTCACCCTGTTCTGCCAGGCCCATCTCTCTGCCTCAGTCCCTCCACATTGGACTTCCAAGCCTTCGATGTTGATCGTGGCTCCACCCAGGAAGTGCATCAGGGCTGCACCTCTCTCTGTCAGCTCCTCCTGCTGTATTTCCCTATTGAGGCTCCTCCAATTCCATACCTCCCTCCAAGACCCCTTCCTCTGTAAACAGCACTGGGGTACTGTATAATATGTATTCTCTAGTGCAGCAAAAACACATTTCATATTGTATGAGTAGTTTTATGTTCATTGAGTATTTTAGAGTAGGGTGTTTGAATAGCTCCTCTCAATGTTACTCACTGTGAGTCTCAAAATCAGCAGAAAAGCAAGATGGTAAAAGATGCAAATTCTGTCAAAAACTGACTTCTGTCTTAACATTAGCAAAACTCCCGTAAAAGCATGTTTATAGAAGTAACAAAATGATTCTTATAAGATTTTATTTTCCTAGTCTGCTTCCCACCTCCAAGTTTGAGGTATTAGTTTCTTTTTAAAATGTGTCCAAAGCATTAGATATTGTCTGTAAGTGATATTTTATGGGGCCTCATTGAAAGCCTTGTGCCTTGCCAAGCACATAACTGCAGATTCTTTAGACATTGAAAAAAAAAAACACAAAAAAAGTGAGACCAGCTCAATTTCATGGTAAGTGCATATGGCGATATCTAGACATTTCTTTTAAGTGTGTTCTCCACAGCTGACTGATATCTTCAGGGAGAAACTTGTCACATAGAGTAATCGGCTTTCTGATATCTGAGCACACCCATATATGCCCATGGTAAAGCCTGGGTGATGTTCTAGAGTTGGGTCCAATGAAACTGGAAAGCTGTGGAGTGTTGTCTAACCACAAGTGACGCAGCGCAGATACTCCTGTTCATTGCTCAGGAATTATTGTGACATTCTGAGCACTCAAAAAAACAACTGCTACATTCAAATCCTTCTGAGCTTGTTTAAAACTTAATGAATATTGCAATTGAACATGAAAATCCACATTTTTTTAGTTGCCGTACTCTGACATATTGATTATTCATTTTTCAAACGAAAAAAACATGAGTTTAACAGATATTTATTTCCCTCTGGCAGTTATGCAGCCCAGCCGTGTAATTCAGATCTACAGTACTATGCACCGCTATTCAAATGCAGTTCAACATATGAACCCATTTATGTTCATTTAACTCTGACTGGTGCTATGAAATGGTCTAGTGGCTGTTTGCTTGGGCAAGTAACCAGAGAGTTTTGTGGTTTCCAAACCCACATGGAATTTATCCATCGCACCCAAGAGAATGACATGTAACCTGAATTGCCTTGGTAAAGCCCCAACCTCAAGAATGGAAATGAAAAGACATTCATATCTGCAGCTGACTGTGAAACACATAAATAATGGTGAGAACTCCAGAGCAGGACTGGATCCATTGCAACTCACTTTGGCTAGAGAGCAACCAGAGGAATTACAGTTTGGCTTTTGGCCACTGGCCTATTTGTGCAGGCCAGACAACCTATTCAGCTAATGTCTGGCCCTCTTTAGACAGCCGCTCACATGACTGCAGATTGTGTCATCTCATCCTATAGACGGGTCAGAAATGTCTAGCTTGTATAAATGGTTGATTAAAAAATGTTTATGCCTTCTTGCACACACTGTATAAATGAAAAAATATATATATATACTTATGGACACTTACGGATTTTCGCTGCTCTTCTCTTCAAATCAAATGTAATGGTAATCTCTGCAGGCCAAAAAGCAGTTATCAGTTAAGTGTGGGCCAGTCTTAGTTATCAACCACCCTTAGACACATGACAAATTAGCATTTTTTTGTATCAGCAGTGTTAAAAACAACATGTCATGTTGATTTTTATTTTTCAATGATTGTTTTTCCTTTCATATCACACCTTCTGTCTCATCATCGTGATTGTGTGGTGCCTAACAGGGTTGAATGTCATTATAAATGTAAACATGTATTTGCTGAATTTGAAATGAGGGCGCAAACAGGTCATGTTCATTTGTGTGTTTTTCGTTTGCTTTTATTTATAGTGGCAACTGGGATTTAAACTAGTAGTGTCTTCTGCTGTTAGATCAGCATCAAATAACGATCTCAACTGTTAAATAACATATAAGATTCAAATAATAGCAGATTTGTCTAATTTTATATAAACACAAAAAACAGATAAAAAATTAACTTAAGACATTTACATTTGCTTAAGGTAAAATAAATGTTCAGTGACATCTTCCAAAGATTTTTTTAATTGGGGTGCTATTTTTTTCTATATATAGTGTTGATGTGGCAACTAGTAAATACACAAAGTTTCGTCATCCTGGCATGTGTGAAAAGTGTTAAACCATGCATGTTACAACTAACCCTACGTTAGTTTGTGCCCCATGCTCCCATATATATATATATATATATATATATATATATATATATATATATATATATATATATATATATATATATATATATATATATATTAGGGCTGTCAATTGATTAAAATATTTTATCACACATTTTTAGCAATTGTAAATGTATCTTAAATTAAGTTTAAATTAAGTTTTTAATACTCTAATCAGCATGGTTATGGACAAATATTCATGCTTTATGCAAATGTGCATTTATTATTAGTGAAACCATACTTATTCAATAATAATCAATACAGCATGAAGACTAGATGTATCAAAGGTCATAGATGTTTATCTAAGAAATTGTTCATGTCTCTTAAGCCTAAACTTAAAAGTTAAGAATAAGTAGTGATTTCTCTCATTTTAAGAATATAAAGGGAGTTTTTCCACTGGCAGTTTAATTCAGAGCAGGGCACAGTTTGCATGAAAAATTGTTAATATGTACCAGTGAGCGCACCAGAACCACACCATACCTGGAGGAGGTCCATATTCCACGAGTATGAATACAGTGCAGCCCCTTTAAGAGGTCTGCATTCCCTATTGAACTGCCGGTATTTTGCCTGTGCGCGCCGAACTGGGCCGCGATTCACGTGGACAGTGTGAAGAACACGGACTCGGGAGCGCGCTTGTTTAGGAAAGTAACCTGTGCATTCGTTTTAGCTGATTGTAATGTATTTAGTTCAACACGTGTAATGTAAGTGGTGATGGTGTTAATGATTTATCCCTCAGACATGAGCGAGAGTGAGCTGCAGTGCATCGCGCTCAGACTGCAGAGAATGTGCTTAGTGAAAAAACGCACTTTTCTTTCTGGAGTCTAATAAAAGTTAAACAGAAAATATGGTATCTTATGTAGGCAATAACTGCACTTTTGGTTTAGAAAAGATGTTAATGTCAACCCTTTTCTTTCCCTATTAATGTTTGCTGCTAGCCTGACAAGCCAGACCCACATCAAGATGTTTGGTCTGGAAACTCACCATTGACAGGGCTCAATCTGAGGGGCGGGATAAACGGTTGTCTTTCAAACTCCCTCTGCACGCGATAGGATAGCGCTACACCAACCAGAGCAACGAAGGTGAAACAGAGCTCGCTGACAGATTAAACATTCACCGTATCCGGTCGGGTAAACTCCGAACACATCTTCCCTTTTTAAGAATGACTTCAGTGCCGTTCTTTGTTCTTTTCTCAGAGAAAAGCTTATCTCCAAGTCTTCCAGAATCGCAGTCAAAGCTGATTCGAAAGACCGCCACCGTTCGCCAGTTTCTGTGTTTACTAGACAACAGAAGCACGCTAATGCAACTCGGCAGTCGTCATTATGACCCCGCCCGCCGACTCTATACACGATGTGATTGGCCCGTCCAGATTCTGAGGAATACAGCTCAGAAGGGTATTGAGAGTTCCTAGACGACACTTAAGGGCAGATAAAATTTGCTGCCGCTAGGGTGCGTCTAGATTTCTAGGCTAGTTTGCTGCTGCATCCTTTGCGTCTAACTGCTCTCACTTTTTCCAACTACAGGCTATGCCACGGATCAAACAGAAAATGCGCGCTGCGTTAACACCCGTTAATAAATTTAGTGCCGTTAAAATGAATTTGCGTTAACACGTGTATATATATATATATATATATATATATATATATATATATATATATATATATATATACACACACATACACACACACACTCATCAAGGATTATTAGGAACACCATACTAATACTGTGTTTGACCCCCTTTCAGAACTGCCTTAATTCTACATGGCATTGATTCAACAAGGTGCTGAAAGCATTCTTTAGAAATGTTGGCCCATATAGATAGGATAGCATCTTGCAGTTGATGGAGATTTGTGGGATGCACATCCAGACCTCAAGCTCCCTTTCCATCACATCCCAAAGATGCTCTATTGAGTTGAGATATGGTGACTGTGGGGGCATTTTAATACAGTGAACTCATTGTCATGTTCAAGAAACCAATTTTAACTTTGTGACATGGTGCATTATCCTGCTGGAAGTAGCCATCAGAGGATGGGTACATGGTGGTCATAAAGGGATGGACATGGTCAGAAACAATGCTCAGGTTGACCGTGGCATTTAAACAATGCCCAATTGGCACTAAGGGGCCTAAAGTGTGCCAAGAAAACATACCCCACGCCATTACACCACCACCACCAGCCTGCACAGTGATAACAAGGCATGATGGATCTATGTTCTCATTCTGTTTACGCCAAATTCTGACTCCACCATCTGAATGTCTCAACAGAAATCAAGACTCATCAGACCAGGTAACATTTTTCCAGTCTTCAACTGTCCAATTTTGGTAAACTCGTGCAAATTGTAGCCTCGTTTTCCTATTTGTAGTGGAGATGAGTGGTACCCGGTGGGGTCTTCTGCTATTCTAGCCCATCCTCCTCAAGGTTGTGCGTGTTGTGGCTTCACAAATGCTTTGCTGCATACCTCTGTTGTAACGAGTGGTTATTTCAGTCAAAGTTGCTCTTCTATCAGCTTGAATCAGTCGGCCCTTTCTCCTCTGACCTCTATCATCAACAAGACATTTTGGCCCACAGGACTGCCGCATACTGGATGTTTTTCACTTTTCACACCATTCTTTTTAAACCCTAGAAATTTTGCGTGAAAATCCCAGTAACTGAGCAGATTGTGAAATACTCAGACCTGCCCATCTGGCACCAACAACCATGCCACGCTCAAAATTGATTAAATTAAAAATTGAACCTTTCTTTCCCATTCTGACATTCAGTTTGGAGTTCAGGAGATTGTCTTGACCAGGACCACACCCCTGAATGCATTGAAGCAACTGGCTGAGATAATTGCATTAATGAGAAATTGAACTGATGTTCCTAATAATCCTTTAGGTGATTTAATATATATATATATATATATATATATATATATATATATACACACACACACACACACACTTTGTCACCTTTCACATCAAAGTGAAAAAAATAAAAGTAGTTTTTTTGCTGCAGCACATTCGTGGTCGATGTGGAAGCACAAAGATTTAAAAAAGCACAAATTATCCCTGCGTCTGAATCACAGAATCATCTGCTTTGAAACAACATATATTGTAAAAAGCACTATATAAATAAAGGTGACTTGATCTTTCTGTTCTATTTGCTGTACTGTAAAAAAAAAAAAAGAAAGAAACCAAGCCAATCAGGTTTCTATTTTATGAAAATCAAATACATTCATTTTTCTGCTTTCAATATTACAGTAATTCAAAAAACAAATGTACACTAAATGCATGTAATATAGCCTACAGTTCTGCATCCTGTTTGGTACAAAGAAAAATGAACAAATATAATCAGTTGAAATTAAATTCAAACAAACTTTGAATGTTGGCTTGGCAAAGGGTGTTTGAAAGTTTTGAAAAAAAATGACAAAGGATTGAAAATTTAACATTTATAGTCCAGGTAGATAAAAGTTATCGGGAGTGGGCAATTCATGCTTGATAATGTTCCTCCATAGACATTTCATGGCACTAGACAACTCTTGAAAGCGGTAAGCTGCTCTCTCTGTTCAGCGAGGCTGCTCATTGGTCCCACTGACCTGAAGGCTTGGCTGTATGACCCATTGGTCATCCCAACAGCCATCTGCCACCATGTCGCCAGGCTTACCATGTCCATATTGTCACATAACTTCAAACCATTGTGTTCTCAGCTAAAGGAGATTGTTCTATGTTTTGTCACAATTTACACTTAATAGTATTCAATTTTGAGAAAGAAAGACATCATTGTGCTTTTGTCTCGCCCATTTAAATAAGAGCTCCAGTGCAAACCTTGTGTTCTCCAGAAGGGGGCCTTCCTCAGACAGACATGCAGTCGGACAGACAGACTGTTTAAGCCAGCAGGCCCGGGGCAGCTCCTTTTACCAAGACGGATTTGTTAACACTGTTTGGGTCGGTCGAGCCCTGGGCTGAAGTGACCTAATCTGTCATTAAACTCCTGTTACATTATGAGCAAGGCACAGCTCAGTGCCCCCTAAAGACTCTGTTGGAGGAAAGATGAGACACAATCTTCTGACTCAGTGAAGTAGGCTGTCATGAAAACAGCAGACACTAATAAATCCCAACATGGCACAGTTAGACGCTTGCACGGCATTGCAAAAATAATTGCTTCACTTGTTATTCTTTTTTAATAGAATTCAGTTACAATACTTTGGACAAAAGACTCATCACACTGAACATTTTTGTTTGATTTCTCAGACAGAAACAGACTTTCTGTCTGTTATGAATAGATTAGATTTAGCATCAAGTGTCCGTCATGCTTGCAGATTGTGAAATGATAGGTGTAGTTGCATCTGTTTGTTGTAGCAACATATCCTCTGGTCTGACTTGATGTGCCCATGAACAGTATTTCCTTGTGCTTTTAACCACATTGCAGGTGCAACACATTATCACATTTGGTTAGGGACATCTGATGCTCCATCTCTTTTGTTTTGAGGAAGGTAAATGGCTGATAACAGATGACGATCTCTATGTCTATGGATATCATGGTTTCACTAAATCTCATATGACATTATCGCATAGCAAATGTTCATTCAGGAAAAAATGAACTTAAATATACTGCTATTCAGAAGTTTTAGGTCGGTAATATTTTTTATAATGTTTTTGAAATTCTCTCATGCTCACCAAGGCCGCATTTATTTGATAATAATAAAAATACAGGGTTACACTTTATTTTAAGGTGTTCATGTTACAGTGTAATTATACATTTAAGTTCTGAGTAATATTAATTAATTAAGTAATATTTACTATAGGGTTAGAATTTGTTTCAGGTTTGATTTATGATTATTTGCATGCAATTATGTATAATTTACGGTTATTACTATAGTAATTACATGTAACGTGTAACAGTGACATTTTAAAATAAAGTGTTACCAAATACAGTTAAAACAGAAATATTGTGAAATATTATTACAATTTAAAATAACTGTTTTCAGTGAATTTTGAAATGTAAATTATTTCTGTGATAGCAAAGCTGAATTTTCAACATCATTACGTCAGTCTTCAGTGTCACATGATTCTTCAGAAATCATTATTATTTCTGAATTGATGAGTTAATGCTCAATAAACATATTAACACGGACAAATGCTCAATGAACGCGGAAGAGAAGACAATGCTGAATAAAGTCATAGATTTTGTTATTTTTGGACCAAAATGTATTTTCGACTTCCAGAGATTCGAATGAACTAACTGATGTCACATATGGACTACTTTGATGATGTTTTTATTCCCTTTCTGGACATGGACACTGTAGTGTGCATACACTTGGATACGCTCTCGGACTAAATATAAGATATCTTAAACTGTGTTCTGAAGATGAACGGAGGTCTTATGGGTGGGGAACGACATTAGGGAGAGTCATTAATGACATAAATTTTATTTTTGGGTGAACTAACCCTTAATAATTCCTAAAAATAACACCACACACATCTTTGAACGGTATTTGTTTGTTTGTTTTGTACTAGTGAATTTTCTGTGGATTTAAGTAGGTGTAATTCTCCTTTTGCTCACATGCAGTTTCGTTCATGTTTACATGTATAGTGAGTCTCACAATGCATGTTGTTTTAAAGCATCTTTACAGAAAATGCATGTTTCAATGATGTCACTGGGTTCTAATGAAAAGGGAATTAAATCATATGCCTTTCCACTGGCGTGTTTGCAATCCTGTGTGGAACCTGGCTCTATGAGTTGAATATTTGAATACTTGTGAGGTAACAATCTGAGGCAACAAAATAATGTAATATAACAATAAAATATACAGGCCTGAAAATCTGTATGGATTTTGCGTAGCAGGTTGCATTTTGACCTCAAAGTATACAGATATGATTTGTCACTCTATACTGAGCAAAAAGCTTGTGACGCCTTTAAATTTGCATACATGATTAATATTTTTTTCTCCACAACCGATTTATATCTGAATTGCTTGATGATATGGTGGTGAGTAATAACTTATGTGCGTAATGTAAAGCATGTAAAAGTCCTACACCATTGTACTGTCAACGCATTATTAAGGCAGTAAAAACAGGTTGTGATTGTTACAGTTGCATTAAGGATCATGTAAGTCTATTGTTGGCATTATATGCTGTCAAGAAAGGCTGGGTCCAAACTCGAGCTAAAGTGATGTCTCTAGTTACCCAGGGATGGACATTCTGTGATAAAAAACTGCTGTTCAAATTTCAGAAAGATGATCATGCATTTAACATTTCATTTGACATGACTGAAATAGTAGGTTTTGAGATGCAATATGTGAAAGCTTTGCTAAAAAAAAGAGATGTTTTTAATGTAGATTAAACCTGAGGGATTGTGTCTGAGTCTTGAGTGTGATCAAAAAGGCTGTTCCAGAGTTTTGTAGCCCTTTTTGTGGACTTTGATATCCTAGGCACTATCAATCGTCTAGACTTTTGTGATCGTAAATTGCGTGATGGATTGTAGTGTGAAGCAAGATCAGTTAAAAACACCTCAAATGTTTTTTCTACATTAATTGTGATTTTCTTTATCACAAATGTCTCCTGCAAAAAATGTCCTTGCTGTGACTTACGGAGTTAGTCTTGTTGTGACTTTTTAGCAGAAGCTGTATGATATTCCTTGACTTGATAAAATTGAACAGATGTTTTGATCGGCTAGTGCTATAATAAAGTGAGAACTTAAACATAAACGAATAGGGTAACACTTAATAATGGTCATTAGTTAATGTATTAACTAACATGTACTAACCATGAGCAGTACATTTGTTACTGTATTAAATACAGCTGTTCATGGTTTGTTCATGTTAGTTCACAGTGCATTAACTAATGTTAAGATTTGAATAATGTATTAGTAATTGATTAAATTAACATGAACAAAGACAAATAAATGCTTTATAAGTGCAGTTCATTATTTGTCTATGTTAACTAATGTTAACTAATGACCATTATTAAAGTGTTACCAAGAATGACAAAGCACAAAGCTTTGACATATGATCCTTTTAATCAACTATTACTATCAGTTTTATTACACTGCCTAGGTATGAAACCTATTTAGTAAAATTACTAGAGGATTTATTTTGAGAAAGGAAATCTTATTGTTATAGTTAAATATCTTGTATGCTCTGTTTAGGTTCTAAGAAGCTCTTCCTTTTTAATAGCTTGAAATTTACCATTTCGTGACTTTTCCTCATTTATGAGAAGTTTTGACTTTACAGCACACTTCAAACATACTGGACACTGGTCACATGAAAGTGCATGCATTTAAGAGACATCAGAGATATTGTGTAATAATAATTTAGCCGTAATGGTATCTGCTTCCTGGGTTCTAATTAGGTTAGAGGAACCTGAAGGCAAAATGAAAGATTAATTTGCATCCCAGTCTTAAAAGCAGTAAAATAATCGCCTTTCATTTTCAGTTATATTGTGAACAGTATTCGAGTTGCTGCTGTCTTTGTTTTATTGTTGTTGTTGTTTTTTTTAAAACCAAAAATCTGTCCTGCTGGATTCTCACCAAATCTGCACAGTAATGTTACATACTGTAGGTATTTTTAGGAAGACTAGCCAAAATGATCTTGGCTGCTCTTTTAGAGAGGGGTCATAATAACTATTTTTTCCCCCTTTTTTCAGATACAGAAGTACTTTGAATTGCAGCTGCTGAACCGAGGGAAGCAATGGATTCTTGCAGGCACCACAACGAATAACATGGAGGCTGTGAGGGAGAGTTTCAGTCAACTCATCAGCCTTTTGGAAGAAAAGGAGGTGCTACCTAGCAGGATATGATTCAATCAAACTTCAAAGTGAAAAGTGGGTTTGAAGTATTGCTTGCTAGAAGGAATTTTTTTGGACTACTTCGTCGTTGTTTTATAACCCACTAGAGACAGAGATGCAAAAAGCCACATGTTTTGATGAGCTGACTGACATATTTGTCACCCTGAGGTCAAGGGCCGCACATATGCTGGTTTAGTAGCAGGTGAACCAAAGTCCTTTAAAGAGATCAGATTTTTACCATCATTTGTAAAAGTAATAAGCTATCTGATAAGCTATATGCTGTTTATTAGTTGGTTGTTATGTGTGTGTGAAATTTATGTTAATAATATATTGTACATACATACAATGTGATGTCCAATCCATATTTCTTATAATTGCTCAAAATCTGAGCATTCAATCAGCATCTTATTATATTATTGTATATGATATTATGTTTTGGGTTTTATTATTATAGCAAATATATTGTCCCTTCCACTCATTATTCTTCCTTCCTTTTAGAGAATGTTAGAAAGGCATCCTAGACAAAATGAGTATGTTACTTTTTTTCATCTCTCATCATGTTCTTAATTTTGTTTTTCGAAAAGATGACACACCCTTTTACTTGGCACTGGTTTGAGCTGGAATACAAACTCTATCAATCAGTGTCTGCAACAGCTGCATTTGACAAGTCCCTGTCCGCCAGGCTTAAGCTCTCCAACTATCTGTGGAGACTCCTCCCCGTCTGCCACCTCACTCCTTGCCCAGCCACGCTCTGCGGCCTCACCCCCTGCTTCCTGCTGGTATTATCCAAATTCCTCTCCACAAATTTAGATTTCTGACTGTTTGCCTCTGATGTGTATTTTGTCTCCAGACTTGTTTCAGAGTAGTTTAGGACTCTCACGTTTCTGTATATATATAGCGTTGATATGTTTTGCCCGCCAAATTGCCACTTGATGCCTTATTTTTTGGGGGAAAACTGTTTTACTGCTTTTTGATTAGATTTATAGATATAGATTTATTAGATATACCTTTGTGTACCCTCAGCCTAAAATCTTCATGCAACAGTTTACCTGTAAGGTTAAATATATTAACATTAGTTAATGTATAAGGTGTTATGAACTGACTGATTTTAGAGCATTTATTAATCTAGGTTAATGTTGGTTTATACAGATACTATTGTCAATTTTATGATTGTTCATAATACATGTTAAAAATGTATTAGTATATGTTGAAATTAACACATTTTTTATTAAATATAAAATTATTATAAGCAAATGTTACATAAATAATAATGTATTTATATTTATTGAATGCTTTGACATTCATGTTAGCCTTATTTAAAGTATTACCATCTCACATTTGAATCTGAATGTTGTCTTCATCACTATAAAATATAACATTTATTTGGAATTGTTTATTATTACTGACAAGTGCGTTTAATTGTAAAATAGTTTCTCAATAGTTTCACCCAGCAAAATCAAAGCAACCCAGTAACGTAATCAAACTGTCCATCGTATCATTGCTTCCCCATCTAATCTCTGTCTGGAACACAAATTTCATGCGTCCGTGGTCTGATGTAGATAAAAAAAGGGAAGTTAACGTTTCTCAGACAGGCTTCCTGATCCAGCCAGGTTTATTTTTTTCTCCCTCTCTTTTCAAACTACCCACGTTGCTTCGATACAATGTCTGTCACGCAGGTTGCCCTGCGATTCTTTGATCTGCTCTTCCTCTGTCTGCGGCTGACGCTCTTCTCTAGTCTGCTGCTCTTGTCTAGCCGCTCTCAGAGAAAGCCCTTTGCCCCTTCTTTCTCGGGCGCTCTGCTTCCCTTTGGTCACGCTAATGGAGCCCACCCTCAAAGCAGAAACGCTGCAGAAAACCAGTTTGGCCTGTTAGAATTGGCTTGTCTCTCCTCAGAAGAGGCCCACAGACTGATTGCACAGGCCCTAAGGCCAGGAACTTATTAAATGCCCCATTCCTTTGCTTTGTGCCACACTATCTGAATGTCAATAACGTAATTAGATACACACCGGGACACCTTGCAGGTACTGAGACAAACACATCCCAGCTTTTTCTTTTCTCACTTTGTTTTGTTTTGTTTTTGGCCTCAGTCTTGCTTTTTATGCCACCGAGCGCTCTTAAAACCCTCCCACATGGGATGTCTTTTATAATACCAGTCTTAACTCTATTTGCATATCATTTTTCTCGCTTGGCTCAGTTTCACACTTGCTGTGTCTAGACAGAGATTATTTTTAGTTCCTTAGCTGGAATTCACCAGCAACTGACAAAGACTTGGAACAGAGCATGGCGATCTTTGTTAGGATGACTTTTGAGAAGGAGGGGAAACGCTTTTGCTTGCTGTCCTCTTAAAAGTCTTTTCCCAGTTGTGTTTGCTTAAAGGCGAGCTCGCCTCATCATTTAAGTCCTCTCAGTCTGAAATGGTAATGCATGACTCGTCGAGGAACCTTTTTGTTTACAAGGAAAACAAAGCACATTCGTTGGTGTTTTCTCAAACGGCGAATGTTTTGCTCTCCCTCAGTCCAAACAGCCGAGTAATCTCAAGCTTTCACAACCTGTTGAAGGGGCTTGCCCCTGTGGAAACGCAACAGATGTTCCCTTGACATCCATCTGGTCCTCGTGATCCAGTGCCGTGCCACACTGTGAAGGGTTTTTCTTTTTTAACAGTTTCAGCTTGTCCCCAGTCAGGGGGCCGATCTCCCATGTCTTATGCATGACCGGGATACAGTGCCACCAGTGCCTTTACTCAAAGCCCCGGGATTAAAAATAAACACAGTAGTCTCTCCCACCCTGAGCCGGTCTTGACAACAGCACTCGGAACAAAAGCCATCTAGCGAGATCTTGTTTGTGTTCCCGTATTTGTGTTTTGAAGAGAGGAGGAAATTGACATGCGGCCAGGGTTAATTTAAAGGTGTTTTCCTAGGCATGTCAGGGTTCTCAGCATGCCACCACACACCTTCTCACTAAAGCAAACAACATGTGTGAGCTATCAGTGATATCGATTGCAGATAAGAGCAAAATATTAAGGATTAGTTCGCTCTAAAATGTAAACCGTTTCACTTGCGCATCCTCCAGTTTGTACTAATCCCTTTATTATTTATTTAATTATTTTTCAATTATTTGTGGAACACAAATGGTGAAGCTTTTGTGCTTTTTAACTAATAAAAAACACATTAAATACATTAAAATGCAATTCATACACGGAATGAAAACCCATCCACCATGGTATGCAGTGCAACTCCCCAAACTTGCAAGAAATAATAATTCTTAGTATTTGTTAAAATAATATATTCATAAAGTTTTTTTCGAAACCAAAAATTAAGATGTGTACACATAATAATAATAATAATAATAATAATAATAATAATAATAATAATAATAATAATAATAATAGGCTAATAATAATGTTGCAACCCAGGCTCATTGGCAATACGTGACTCAAAATATTTATCTCCAGGTACGTTTACCTGCACTTTTTGGGTGAAACGTCCACTGGAGGCGCTAAGTGGTAATATTTTTTCTCCTTTCCAGATGCGCAACATGACATCATGACTTCGCGTAAACATACACGCGCCAACCTGATCTCACAGAATTAATATTTATAGCCTAATTTTATATTTTGGAGCAACTACTCCACTCCTACCCTAAACCTACCCACTCTCAACAATATAAAACACGTAACAGGCAAATAAATGTACAGTCACATGTATTTATTGCAAAAACTGACCAAAAAACAGTATAAAAGTATTAACTCATGTTGCATTCAAGTCTTCTGAAGTCATACGATATCTTCAAGTGACGAACAGAGTTGATCTTAATGTTTTAGTCGTTGAAATGATCGCGCTCCTTTGCGAACAGAACACACACGCACTCGTTCATTCATATTTCTAATTCAAATGATACACACAAGTTGAATGATGTGATCGGTCACGAGACACACGAGAGCCAATGGCATTTTACAATCAAAGCTGACGTAATGACGCATTTGGTCACAAGACACACGACAGCCAATGCTGTCAAAGCTGACGTGATGTTTCTTCCGGCGGCAATATTTGAAATGTATTATTAATCTTTGGCGGATGGACTCGACGTTACTGATCGCTTTTGGGGATTTTCTTCACACAAATCAATTGTTTGGCCTCGGAACACTTGGGATATTTGTACTTTCTGAATAAATTATGCATGCAGTTGTATCTGTCTGTTATATCCTGTTTTTTATAATACACAAATGGGTTTAGGGAAGGGATTGAGTTACGCGTTCAAAATGTGTCTGAATATGTGTGTGTGTTTGTCCACAAGGTAAATGGATTTATAAACATACTAAGTAGTTTTTTTGAAAATGTAAAAATGCAGAATGTTTCTTGTGATGGGTAGGTTAGGGGTAGGGGCAGTGTAGGGGGATAGAATGAAACGGCGTTGATAAACACGCTAAAAAGTGATTATGCGTCTTGATAGCACGCCAAAATGGCATACTAATTGGCGACATATATACGCCATTTCATGAGATCAGTCTGGGAATGGAGAAAAAATATTACCACTTAGCGCCTCTGGTGGACGTTTCACCCAAAAAGTGCAGGTAAACGTACCTGGAGGAACATATTTCAGGTGTTGCAAAAATGTAGACAGAGTCACGTATTTCCAATGAGCCTGGGTTGATAATTTTACAGGATTTCATTACATTTTAAAAAATGAAGGAGTTTTCAAGGTGTAAAGAAAATAGGTTATCTTACCTGACTTTTCATTCAATTCAAACTATTAAAAAAATGGAATACAATTTTACTAAATCATATAAAAGAGTTTGGCAAAAATGTTTTACCTTTATTATGGACACTTGGGGCCCTTTCACACCTACCTAGTTTGATCTGGATCAAAATTACAGGTGTGAAACCTCCCCCGGTCCATGGTCTGGACCAAACAGGTGAAATTTGGTCAGACGGAAAAAAAAGGTCTTGGTCTGGATCAAACCGAACAAGGGTTTGGTTTGTTTCTG
This sequence comes from Pseudorasbora parva, assembly GCF_024679245.1. Lineage (NCBI taxonomy): Eukaryota > Metazoa > Chordata > Actinopteri > Cypriniformes > Gobionidae > Pseudorasbora > Pseudorasbora parva. The sequence continues at coordinate 30,797,722 of NC_090174.1, read as the reverse complement.
TATGGTGTTTCTGTAAATGCTGTAACCATACAGTATTTTCTGTATGGTTTCAGACTTCATAGTTTCAGACCATTTACAGGAAGTTTCAGTGGTTCCTGCATAGCCTAAACATCTGATAGAAGAAGACAGAAGATAGCAGCACTGTTTGCAGTCTTCTCCTCCTTTCCTGCCGGCGACGCAAAAATGTTTGCACAACGAGGACGTTCCTTTGGCGAATTTGAACTAGCCGCGATTTTAGTTGGTGCTGCAGTTAGTAATGCCATAATAATAACAGTATAGTGACAAAATTTGACAATACGTCCATTTAAAAACCAATCAATGTCAAGATGCACCCCACATAGATGATGATGACAAGACGCAAGTATGTCATGTAAAGTTCTTTAGTGCACTCGCATAATTTCAATGTGGAACCAAACCCAAACTAACCAAATTTATAAAATGTATCAAAACAAACTTTGGTGCAGTGTAAAAACGCCCTTATTTAGTAAATTATTTCTCAGCTTTGAATCTTATTTCATCACATTCTTAAAAGTTGTGCATTTTCAAATCTTAACTGAAAAGCTATAATTTCGAACATTTAAAATGCCTGGTCATTATTTACATTTGTACGTGAAACTGAGGAGGAAAAAAGTTAGCGGAAGTAAGTGGGCTAGTTATGATGCCACTAAGTTCTGCCGTGTTTTGTTAACACCAATGCAGATTACTCTGAGTAGGAGTTCGAAAGACAACTTCACTTGCTTGCGTCACTGAAGTGTCTGTGAGCTGCTCTTTTTGCTTCGTTTGCAAGAGCCAGTCTAATGACACAGACAAGAGGTTTGGTCACTTGGCTGAACAGTCTCCATTGAGCTTGTCATTCAAGCTTCTGTTTGTGCTTCTTTGGAGGATTTCTTTCTCCTCCATCCTCCTCTCATCTCCTCTCTTCCCATCTTATTTTCTCTCTCATCTTTTGGCGCGATGATGGAGATGTGTGTCCCAGGTGGCCCACTCATCAAAACACAAGGGATCTTGCTCCTTATTTCAGACAAAAACATCACACTCTTTGTTGTCCAAAGGAAAAGATGTGGATGAGGATTTACCCAGGAGAATCTGCCCTCCCCATTCCCCACCAAAAGCCGTCTCCGCCCCCTGCTGTCAAAGAGAAATGTCAATCAAACGAGGGCATGAGGTCTGTTGAAAAGGTCATCGAGTGGTGGTCATTGCAGCCATTGTGTTCCTCTCATGAATGGAAAAGACAATCCAGGTTATCCAACTGACCTCACTTTGGACTAACTCCCCTTCAGATCTTCAGGAAGATTTAGACGTCCAGACGCAGAGCCTGAATTGTTCATGTAACAGGTCATGGAGTCCTAAAGAAGATGAGCATATCACCATTTTTGAGAAAGTCTTTGAGGTTTTTAGATGTCTAGATATGACACATTCCATGAATACTTTTTGTTTTGTGAGACCTTTTAGATATTCAGTATAAATTATGTAATATATCCCACCTTAGATGTATCTAACAATGAAAATAATTTAAAATGTTGTCATATTTCTTAAAATTGTGGCTCCCAAGAAATATGATTATATAAAAAGAAAAGAAATAAGAGTTCATCTTTTATGAAAGTTCAGTACCTTTTTTGCAAATGAAAAAAAAACAAAAAAACTTTGTTCTATTTTGTAATTTATTTGTGCATGGTAATTGGTAAATATTCACTGCCATTCAGAAGTTTGAAGACTCAGTAAAAAAAATCAGTTATTTTATTCAGCAAGTGTACATTAATTTGTTCAAACAAGTAAAGACATTTTTATCATGGGTTAATATTATGGAGCACAACTATTTTCAACATTTATAATAATGTATTTAAATTATTCGTTATTACATTTTAATAATATTTCACAATTTTACAGTTTTTACTGTGTTTTTGATCAAATAAATGCAGTCTTGTGAGCATAAAAAACTTATTTCAAAAACAGTGAAAATACTGACCCCAAATTTCTGAACGGTAGCGTCATTTTTTAAGGATATATCTCTTTTTACAAAATTCAGTTAAAGCTCTTCTCTGTATACTCACTACAGACTTTTATTTACACAGCAAGCAGTTTATTTATCTTCCAATAATGTGTGTTTAAGTAATTATTTCTCACTAATAACTTAATTGTAAAAGCCAAATGTCATCCCATATGGAAACATTTAACATGACATGAGACCTCCAGTGACATGGAATCCTTTGAAGAGACAGCAAATAATCCCCATTTAAAGAAGCACCGAATGTGAATCATACCATGAGACACTCAATTAATCGTTTTTGTCTTGTAAATATTTGATTACTCTATTTAAAATGACGGCCTATTTGATTTCCTCTAGGGCTGTTCTCCAACTCGTAGGTGGATTATTTCATTTTGTCCAAACAGTTTACACCAGGCCACAGCTTCACTTACGACACTATGTGGGCAGCTTACAGCTCAGAAATACACATGAAACACGGGGTTTAAAAGAACGAGCAACTCCTTCGTCATCACAATCTAGTAAACACACAGTTTCCTAGGACGTGAGACACCTGGGCTTTTTACAAATTAAACTGAGAATATGACAATGTTGTTCAGAGTAATCCAGGTGTATAACGAGTCACGATTTTTTGCAATAATTCCGGGACAGGAAGTGGACTTTCTCAAAACATGCTTTCAAATGCAAGCTGAAGAAGCCACAGCAGGTGCGAGGAGATTAAAAGTAGGATAAGAGAAGAGAGGCAAAATACAGTGAAGCTTTACTGTCGCTCTGAAGGCAAGCGAAGGGATATAATGAGAAAACGCTCAGGGTGACAGACAGAAAGTGGGTTTTAAGGGGGGAGAGGATTAGGGTTAAAAGTCACAAAGGTCACACAAGAAACCAGTTCACATCCACTGCTGATGTCTAAAATACTAATTGAAGGCACGAGAAAAAAAAAAAAAAAACTAATAGTTTAAGAGCAGAAACACTTATTTCCACGTCGCAAAGATTTCCTCATCTCTTGCTGAAATAGAAAGTTGGCTAATAATGTTAAACGTTTAGCCTCATTAAACAGAATAACTGATAGTAAAAAGTATATTTTCCCACACAATTACAGCATCAAATGTATCAGATTATATTGAGTAATATATCTTCAACACAAGGATACTGTTTTGTGGCTATCCTAGTTCATTGTTTTTTTTAGGATTTACCCTGCAGCCACAGGACGACAGGCTGGCAGACTATTCTCCAGAGAATTGAGCTTCTCAGATCGGTAATCTGTCTGGGAATCCCTTCTCACCATAACCAAATGCAACTGGGTAACAATCTGTGCTTTAGTTTTAACATACACTGTTCAAAATAAACGAATTATGCTCATTCAGCAAGGACACGTTCAATTGATCAAGTGACAGTAAAGAAAGTAAATATATATACATATTTCAAATATATATATAACTATGTTTTACCTTCCTATTCATCAAAATCCTCAAAAGTCACACAAAAAAACTGTTTTCAACATTGATAATAATAAGAAATGTTTTTTGAGCACCAAATCAGCATATAATGATTTCTGAAGGACAATGTGACACTGAAATTGCAGTTATGATGCTGAAAATTCAGCTTTGCCTTTGCATGACTAAAATGCGTTTAAAAATATATTAAACTAGAAAAAAAGTTGTCATTGTAATAATAATTTTAAATTGCAATATTCACACTAATACGGTTGTATTTTTAATTAAATAAATGCTGTTTTGAATCATATCAAGGAGGTTCTAAGAAGTTTTTTGCTCTTAATATTAGAGCTGTGAACATCCTATCAAAGGTACCTTGTAGTAACTGTCTCACAGGTTGATGTCTATACAGACATGGACAGACTGAGTTCTTCAGGCATGTCAGGCTGTTTCACATACACAAGATTAAGTAGCAAAAGTGACATCCAAGACCAATCGGGCCACCCAGGAGAACTGCAACCAGCGGAAAGGCTGTCAGAGCCCCCCTTTACACCATTAATCTTCAAGCTTCTCCTGTGCTGCCAGCTCGCATCTCCTTCAAACGGGACAGGAGAGAGAGAGAGAGAGAGGGGGAAATAGAGAAAAGTAAAGCCACTCTGTTTTTCTCCTTTTGCGTTCCCATAGATTAACTCTTTGAGAGACAACGTGCTACTTGTGTTTATTAGTTTTGGCACAGGTTGGTTTATAATGTTTGTATATTATAAAAGTATAGAGTTTTAACATTTAAAAAACATTGAAAGAAAAAAACATCTAATTTGCAGATAAGGTAAACATTACCATTCACTTAATTTTACCATTTAAATTTGCATTTTGGCATCATAATTGCTGATTTAACATTTCATAATGGAAATAAACATGTTTATGTCTAAGAGAGGACCGCCACACTCACCACATTCTCTGTTGTAAAGTGTAGATGAATGGGCCTCATTAAAGCAAAATGGAGATTCCTGCACTGAAGTGTGGGGATGGTCCTTGGACCCCTCAATTCTTTCAGTGATCAATAGGAACTTTCATCTCATCTTTAGAGAAGATTCCCGGTCCCTTTACAGGCGACACATATACAACCTAATGGCAATGAATGGTGAAATGCAAAAGTAAAAAAAGGATCCGGGAACTGATAAATAGCAGAAAATGAGTGTGTTATGCTGTGGCATGCCTGAAGTCCCTAGAGAGGGCTGTCTTGCTTCAGTCCAGTCCTGAGAACTGAGGAGGAAATCGACCCATCTAGAGAAAACCTTTGAAGAGGCCTGAACTCAAATTAAGGAACATGCCATAGATGCTTGCTTCTGTTTTTCTTCTATAAGAGCCCTTTTTTTCTATTGTTGGGATATATGGGCTATATATCTGTCAAACTTAAACAACAAATAAGGAATTTAATTAAACTTAACAATTAAAACATGTGAACGCTAATTTATGTTTTAGGCATGTGTCATATATTGCATGCTTCAAATTTCCCCAAAAAGTATAAGGAGACTTTTTTATCAAATAAAAGTTGCTTTTTTTTTTTAGCATTGCCATTTTAATTGGATTAATTAGGCAATTTGCTTAAAAAACACCTTTTTGAATGCTAAACTGCTTCAAAATCTATGACATTTCTATTAAACAAAAATGTTATTTGTTCTCAGAATTAGTAAACACTTATCAAAAAAACCTATCATGATTAGCCTACAGTTGCCATGTTAACTGAAAAATCACCTGAGGACACATAGCCTTTTGTAAATAATAATGTGTATATGTGAATAAATATGCAGTTATTAACACTTATTCGAAGTTACGGAGAAATCTTACTTTTTGTGCAAGTAAGCACCCACTGGAAAAAAATAATTTTACATTTTCACGATACATCAGTTATGACAATTAAATGAACCTTTCTAACATGAGCCAAAATTCCAAAACTAGTGCAAAATCTGTAACAGACACATCCAGAGGTGTTGTGCTTTTCAGGTGAACATTACAAAGAATTTTTAAAACTTTTTCCCCCTCAAAGTTTCTACTCTCCACGGAGAGACGAACTGCGCATTGCTTGCGTTTGGACTCTGTGTGTTGCCGTACAACGCTCAGACCATGTCAACATGGCGTCTTCAATGTCACTCTTTGGTTTAAGACGAATTATCTCCTTTAACTCAGTCGCAAAACCATTTGTGAATCCTGCCAGGTAATAACCAGTAATTCAAATAATTGGTTTGCATCTATATATTTAGACGCAGAGAAATAACGCTCGGTCAGTGTGTTTCTCTGTTTGGAGTTACCGTGTTAGCCGATTAGCTTACTAACATAGCCAGTGTCATCTGTTAATTCACTCGTCTTGTCTGTTTTTTACGCATATCTTTTGTGTTATCTTACACCAGTCTTTTGACTTAACACTTTACACGGGTAACGGCTTTTTTCTTTTGTTTTGTTTTTTTGCTAGCCAAGCAAACAATAAGCTAAGAATCATTTATAACATATAATGAAACTGACTAACTAACAGTTAATATTAGCGATGAATACTGTTCTGATTCCTCTGTCCTGCTGGTGTATTGATTGATAATGTCAGATGTCATTGTGACTGTCATGTGTAGCTGTTTGTGATTAAGTTTATTTGCCCGTACGTCGACCTTCTGCATGAACGAAGGCTGAATTACAGAGTGTTACTATACAAACAGTTCGTTGTTTGATTTTGACAATAGCTGCATATTTGTTTCTTTATCTGTTACTGAAGTCCTGAAATTTACAACAATGCTCACATCACTTTTGTATATCTTATATCAAAAATGCAATACCTAATACCGATTTACTCAGTCTTATTTAATTATTTACTTAAATAATTGTATTAGAAAAGCTAAAACTTTAATTTAGTCAAGACTATTTAATCTAAAAGTCACCATGAAGTCATATTCATAGTTTATTTTTTTTAATATTGCAGTATTTATTATATATATTATTTATTTGTGCAGACCATTATTTTATATGTTAATCTTGAATCAAAATAACTTCCCGTGTTTACTGGCATCAGGACGGGATGACCTGTCACTCACGTGAGATCACCGCAATAGCAAACCACAACCATCCAATCAATTCCAGATAGACAGAATCAAGTCCCACCCTACATTTGTTCTTGTTTGAGAAGCCGTTTCACTTGATATACGCCACGATAGGGAAGAAAGATGTATCACAACTTCTGTTTCATGCTGATTTAAACCGTCTCTTCCTTCTGGCTCAATATTAGATATTTAAATAAGTTGCAAAAAATAACTTTTTCTTGCAACAAAAATAACTGATCATTTAAATATAACAATGCACAACAAAGTCTAAAGTAACATGTTTCAACCATATTAAAAGTGCAAAAGAATTATAAAGAACAATAAAAATCACTTTATAATGTCTCAATAGTTATTTATTTATTTTTTAATACAATTGTTATTTTTTTGTTAGCTCAGGTCCATTAAATAAAGGGTTAGTTCACCCAAAAATGAAATTTGTCATTAATGACTCCCCCTAATGTCGTTCCACACCCGTAAGACCTCCACCCACAGTTTAAGATATTTTATATTTAGTCTGAGAGCGTATGTAAAGTGTATGCACACTACACTGTCCATGTCCAGAAAGGTAAAAACATCATCAAAGTAGTCCATATGTGACATCGGTTAGTTAATTAGAATCTCTTGAAGCATCGAAAATGCACTTTGGTCCAAAAATAACAAAAACTAAGACTTTATTAAGCATTGTCTCCTCTTCCTGGTTTGTTTTCATTCCTCAAATAAAGATTCAAACGGTTATGAATCAGCGTATTGATTCGTGATTTGGATTGCGTGTCAAACCGCCGAACTGTTGAAATCACGTGACATTGGCGATCCGAATCATGAATCAATCTGTTGATTCATAACCGTTTGAATATTTATTCACAATGATACATATCATATAATTTCATAAATATTTATTTTGAGGATTTGTAATTTTGTTAAAGGGTTAGTTCACCCATAAATTAAAATTAGCCAATGATTTAATCACCCTCAAGTCATCCTAGGTATATATGACATTCTTCTTCCAGACAAATACAGTCCGTTATATTAAAATGTCCTGGCTTTTTCAAGCTTTATAATGGCAGTAAATGGCTGATTCGTTTGAATCTATCTATCTATCTATCTATCTATCTATCTATCTATCTATCTATCTATCTATCTGTCTGTCTGTCTGTCTGTCTGTCTGTCTGTCTGTCTGTCTGTCTGTCTGTCTGTCTGTCTGTCTGTTTGTCTGTCTGTGTCTGTCTGTCTGTCTGTCTGTCTGTCTGTCAATCATAAAACTGCTCCACAAGGCTCCAAGGGGTTAATATAAAGGCCTTCTGAAGCGTAGTGGTGCGTTTGTGTAAAAAAAAAAAAATCCATATATAAAACGTTATAGACTAAAATAACTAGCTTCCGTTGGTCAGCGGTATGCCAATCGACCAATCGAAGAGTAACCCCTGACGCGATTTATAGGAGCATCGCAAGCTGTGACGCCTCTCATGGATAAGGCTGGTTAAAAAACTCAAGCCTCTCTCTCATTTCGAAATTCTCCACCATTTAAAAATTCTTATTTATACATATAATTCATAACCGGTGCTTTGCTCTATCCTCTGCGCACGCATGCATCAAGGGTTACTCTTTCACCATAAGTCAATGTGTATGGCGATCTGCCGGAAGTTAGTTATTTTAGTCTATACAATTTTAAATATGGATATTTTTCCTACACAAAAGCATCACTTTGCTTCAGAAGGCTTTATTAAGTTATATGATGGATAGATGCAATTTTATTGTACTTCAAAAACTAAACAGTCATTCACTGCCATTATAAATCTTGGAAGAGCCAGCCCAGGACATTTTTAATATAACTCAGATTGTATTTGTCTTAAAGAAGAATGTCATATACACCTAGGATGACTTGAGGGTGAGGAAATCATGGGCTAATTTTCATTTTTGGTTGATCTAACCCCGAGGTGTCCAAAGTCGGTCCTGGAGGGCCACTGCCCTGCAGAGTTTAGCTCCTACTTAGCTCCTACCTACACACCTGTCTGGAAGTTTCCAGTATGCCTAATAGAGGGAATGCCGGAACACGCCCCCTCAGCCAGGGCTGAGTGGGAGAAGAGCTGCTGTTTGACCACAGTTAATAGAGGAAAACGTGAGTTGAGCAAACGATTATCAGTTTAAACTAAAGTTTGGACTCGATGTAGTGGTCCTTAAAACTTACCACAGATTCATGATCCATGAATAATGGCATGCAGCCAGGAATCGTGTTTTCCTGACATTTTTCTGACTCTGATTTCGACATGATTGTTTATAACTGTCAGTCATCACATTTTTCGAGTGAATCCCGCATGTATATGTGGATGGGTGAATGTATTGAAGAGTGTATGCTGCTGCTTGTCACGAATGGAATTTTACTTCAAATTCGGAATATATTATAGACCTATTAATAAAAAATAAATAATTATATTGGCCAGACAGCACGCAAAGAGTACTCCCTTTATAATCACTAAAAGTTGTCACTCATTCAATAAACACAATCTCACAAAGTTCCGCAGTGAAGCTGGTATACAATGAATCTCTTTTTTTCCACACAATGTCTGCACTTAGAGACGTGTGTGTTAACTGAACTCAGTAGGGATGGGACGATACACTTAAACTCACGATACGATGCACCTCGATATGCCAGGGTTACGATACGATACGTCACGATACGATATCAAAAAAAAAAAGTCTTTCCAAATCTGTGATATTTTTTTTTTTTTTTTTTTTTTACCACCAAAGTAATGTACTAAAACGAAAGGTAGGATTTTTCTCTTTTTTTGCATTTTGGTTCTATGTTGTTTAAAAAAAAGGAGAATTTTTAGAAGTCCGCGACCACATCTTAAACAGGGGTGCCAATAATTGTGGAGGGCACTGTAGGGATGTCAACCGATTAAAATATTGAATAGCGATTAACTGCATGATTGTCATGAGTTAACTCGCGATTAATCGCAATTTAATCGCACCTTTTTAGCAATTGTAAATGTATCTTAAATTAAGTTTAAATTAAGTTTTTAATATTCTAATCAACATAGGTATGGACAAATATGCATGCTTTATGCAAATGTACATTTATTATTAGTGAAACCATACTTATTCAATAATAATCAATACAGCATGAAGACTAGAAGTATCAAAGGTCAGAGATATGTTTATCTAAGAAATTGTTCATGTCTCTTAAGCCTAAACTTAAAAATAATGAGTAAGTAGTGATTTCTCTCATTTTAAGAATATAAAGGGAGTTTTTACACTGGCAGTTTAATTCAGAACAGGGAAAAGTTCGTATGAAAAATTGTTAATGTGTACCAGTGAGCAAACCAGAACCACACCATACCTGGAGGAGGTCCATATTACACGAGGAGGAATATAGTGTGGCCCCTTTAAGAGATCCGCATTCCCTATTGAACTGCCGGTATTTTGCGCGTGCGCGCCGAACTGGGCCGTGATTCACGTGGACAGTGTGAAGAACACGGACGACTCGGAAGCGCGCTTGTTCAGGAAAGTAACCTGTGCATTCGTTTTAGCCGATTGTAATGTATTTAGCTCAATAAAACACGTGTTCTGTAAGGGGTTATGGTGTTAATGATTTACCTCAGACATGAGCGAGAGTGAGCTGCAGTGCATCGCGCTCAGACGGCAGAGAATGTGCTCAGTGAAAAAACACACTTTTCTTTCTGGAGTCTTATAAAAGTTAAACAGAAAATATGGTAGCTTATGTAGGCAATAACTGCATTTTTGGTTTAGAATATTAATGCTAATGTCAACCCTTTTCTTTCCCTTTTAATGTTTGCTGTTGCATCGCGTCTGACTGCTCTCACTTTTTCCAACTATGCCTCAGATCAAACAGAAAATGTGCGCTGCGTTTTGTTATGTCTGCCCCATACACACACACACACACACACACACACACACATAATACACTAAATTATTTATATACTACGCAAATCATGCAGCAGTGCCATCTATCTTTATTTCGCGATCCATTTTTTTCGACCTCGATGCGTTTCGTCACGTTTTGTATCGCGAAATTTTGTCAAACGATATTTCGTCCCATCCCTAGAACTCAGCGCCTGGACAAACACTCAAACGGTGAGTAGATTCCAAGTGCAACACCTGTTATTGGCCAACTGCGTTGTAGAAATCTACAAACATGTCAGTGATTGGCTACATTACTCACGAGGCAAAAACACGTTGGAGATGTAATCATTTGACGAGTGCAAATACAGATACACAATGGATAATTTGCTAGCTCCTTTTCGCTAATATTATGCTATTATTACAAATTCTTATGGATGATTACGAGGATTAGATAATAGACAAGCAGTTATGGGCAGCTTTTCCCTCTAAAAGCAGAAGCAGCAGCAGGTTGGCTGTGGTTTGAGTGAGAAAATTACACGCTATTATCAAGTCGGTCTCAAGCTCTGAACAGCGTCCATGGGGTCCCCCCCCTCTGGTGCCAGGCCTGGTTTTATGTGTTTTCGCTGCATTCACGCTGTAAACTAATGCTGCCTCTCAGTCTTTTTGCCACTCAGTGGAGCGTAATCACAGTCACGCCAGCTGATGGTGACGTCACGTGCATTTCCTCTATAAGACCTTGATTAGCTGGTTCAGGTGTGTTGAATTGGTGTTGGAGCTAAACTCGGCAGAACAGTGGCCCTTCAGTAGCAGGATTGGACACCCATGATCTAACCCTTTGAATTGTTGGCCTTTGCGTATTTATGCTAATGTTATATGTGGGTTTGCAAAGACTATAGATATACAAAGATGGTTCACTCCTATTACTTGAATGGAAGAAACTACAATATGGCTGAATATGTCCCACCTTTTATGTCCCAGATTTGTTTTGAGCATATGAAACATAATTTATGGGACAGGTCTTGTAAGATTTACTTGTTGATTTGAAATGTTATTTAATTGAGTTCAGCAAACAGTTTTTGAGATTTCAGGATTCTCCTTTTAGATAGATAGGACTTGGTTTTGGATGCCTGAAATAGCTGGCCAGAGGTATACAGACTTTCCTTAAAGGATTTTTTTTTGTTTTCCCCCCTCTTACTACATTTAATTTTATGTCTATCAATAAAATGTGCAATTCTGATATAAATTCTTGTCATGTGTTTATGTTAAAATGCACTCGCCCTTGTTCCCTTTCTCTATAACGTTGGATATTAGTTGACTTTTCATTTCTTGTCATATTTTATTTTTGCTATAATGTTTGTAAAATTTAGGTTAACAACAAAACATTTGGTTGCATAACACATTGGGCCTTGTTCATAAAACAAAAGGAGAGCTAATTTCTGTTTAAATAATTTTCAAATCTTAAATAAATAGTTGCATTCAATTTAATGCACCATTTTACATAGGAACATATTTCTGAATTGTGGTCTCCTGTCAAAGAGTAATTCGAATTTTGTCCAAATTTAAAGGCAGCTTTGTTTCCTGACCGGTCAACTGTGCGTTGTTTACTTATTTGAAATGAGAGATCAATAAGCCATTCTGATGCTCGGTAATTCTGAATTATTTTTCTGTTTATGACATACCAGCTACTGTTCAATTTCAAAGGCTGCGACTGCAGACTGGCAAGATGACACCAATGGCTTTTTGTTGCTAACTGGCTTATAGTAGCCTGCCAGAAACTCAGCAGGCAGAATTAATGGGGGCCGAGGAGAGAGCTGTGTGCCTTCCTTTCTCCTGTCCCTCGACACACATCCTCCTTTAAAAACACTTTACTGTGCCGTTGTTTGTACCCAAGTACAGTGTTTTGTGTGTGTGTGTGTGTTTGTGCGTGTGTGTTTGCTTGTTATCTCTATTATATTTTAAAATTCATCTTCCTGTTTTGCAGGTCAATAAGCACTTCAGGATGGAGGCTGGCAGAACAACAGGGACGGGGATCCCAGCTCATCACTGTGGATGAGAAACTGGTATGAATGTTTTTGTACTGTGTTTGGTTTTGGATTGTACCGATCACAATTGTTAAAAAAAGTATTTTAATTTATATATTATGTATATTTGACATATGTTTTTGTTCACAATATTTGTAATACTATTATTTGCAATACTATTTTCCTTTATATATATATATATATATATATATATATACATACACACATATACATATATATATATATATATATAATGGTTGTGTGCATTAGACAGTAGGGGTGTAACGATAAGTTGTCACGAGTTGATAAAAGTGTTTACAGTATTTGTGTCATTGTAAATATATTTATTATATAAATCCATTGTGTCTCTTCAGAACACTTGGATTTGGATTAGACAATCGATTGATTATTTTTACAATCATTTTTACAATCAACCTCTTTTACAACAACCACCCCCCACCCCCGTGAGCACATGGTGGCAGAATTTACATTTTTGAGTGAATTATACTTTTATAAATACAGTAAGCTAAAGCCTTGGATAAACCAAACTATATCATTTTGCATACATCAATCATCACATACATATCATTGCATATTTATGTTGTGATATCTTGATACAATGATGTATTGTTACACCACTATTAGATGGAAAAAACACCCTCTCATAAAATCCATCTATACTGAAATGAAGACTTTATTTTGTTCATGTCCTTGTGAAACAGATAAAGAAAGACAAATAAAGAAAGACCTTGTTTACCTATGAGGCTTCAGACACTGTTGGCTTGAATGCGTGGGACAGGTTTGGCAGAGTGGGGTGTTTGGGTGGACTCAGACTCTCTCTGATTGTGAGCGGGCAAGTACACCCCGCCTGGTTGAGGGCTCTCGTTTAATAGTAGGGGCCACTCTAAAGTAAAGCTGCAAAAGGGCCCCAAAAAAGAGGGGATTGAAAGAAAAAGGGGGAAAAACATTCTGACAGTATAGCAGACTCGCAGGAAGACGGCGGCTGTCCTTTTATAATTGGCCACAGAGCTTTCATTGTTGTTCTCAGGCAAGCTGTGCCCATTGAGCAAGATATTTGGTTGTGGTGAGGACTACCTGTCTTATTCAAGACTTGTTAGAGAGCCTTCTTATAATAGATATTCATATTTGCTGTAAATGTCATCAGACAGTTTGCAGTAATGGTAATGTTACTCTTACACAAGATTGCAAAGGAAAAATATAAATTATGTTTTCCATTATGGAAGTAATATATGAACAGCCCATTCTGTTTAACTTGTGTGTATTTATGATATTATTATAGATCATATGTAAAGCACTATTGTCTGAATTTAAAGTATCTTTTCAAGGAATAGAATTTAGGAATTAGTTTCTGTAGAACGATTGTGTGAAGAGATGACATGTAGGTCCTCAGTGATCTGAGGTCATCTCAGAATGTCTGGTAGAATTTATATTGGGTCACCTGGATGTGTTTTTGTATTTGACCCTAAATAAATTCTACAAGACATTTCTTTGGATCTCTGATTTCCGTGGCTTACCCTGTAATTTATCACCGAAACATGGAGACATGTTGATCAGGAAGAATGTGGAAGGGAGAGTACATCACCAAGAGCATCAAAGACAGCTTTATAACTTTTTTTATTTAAAAAATGTTTAGCTGCTTGAGAAACTCCTTGCTTTACTGCGTTTGTGTTTAGTTTATAACTAGGTAGTTTAATGTGATCTCAGATTTATTTTTAAGAGTATTTGAATAACTATATTCATCATACTTGACATGCATAAAATCAGCAATAGATGGAAAATATGAAATCTAATTGATCATATTGATAGTTGGATGAAATTATATATAGTCTGATTAACTGGGAAATATTTTATATGAATTATAATTTGTCTTTTGATGATATTCCATTTAGTCTAGATAGAGATTTATTGGATATCATCAAAAGGTAAAAAATACATTGTTAGGGCGTGGCGATATGGCCCCAAAAAATTATCACGATATAATTTTCCATATCAATCGATATCGATAAATATAACGATAAATGTAAAATCTTTATTTTTTTAAAGTTTAAAGGCATATTTTTGCTCCTGAGTGAAATATGTAGAAAACAGACAGTTAACTGTGGTTTTAAACTATCCTTTATTGTCAAAACATGACAAACACTTCCCAAACAGGTGAACAATTTATTAAAACTGAGGTAGATTTATTTATTAAAATCTTAACTGTGGTCAGCATTTTTTTACTCTACACTATATATATCACTATATATATACACTATATATATCAATAAATGCTGCGTTCACACCAGACGCGAGTGACGCAAATAAATAGCGCTATTCGCGCGAACATGGACGCGTGAACATTTTGACTCCTTTTGCTTCATTCGCTACACAACAGACGCGAATTTGCGTCACGGGAGGGGCTTCTGCCAGGCAGTGGCAGTCGTCAGAAGGACGAGCCGAGTTAAGGCTGCTCTCGCTGGGGTTAATGATCGCTGAGCCCCGCTGAGCGCTTGGGTCTCTAACCTCAGAAACCTACTTGCTTCCATAAACCATGCAACATAAACGGACCCTTCGCACTCCATTCAATGCCCAACAAGCTTCAAATAAACTCAAGAATTGTGATGTAGAAGTAATATTTATATTTTAATATTTGTAATTGTTGAAATCATGTCAGACATTGTCAGTAGACTTTTTTTTAATCAACATGAAAATAGATGCATAAACTTCAATTAATTTAAGTGCATTGTAATAATTAACATTTCATTGCTGTAAATTTAATTATTGAGTTTATATAATATATCAGTTTAACCTATTTAAAATACTGCAGTACAACTGTATAATTTTTTGCAAGGGGTATGTTTATTGTTTTCAATAATTTACAGATTTATTGTGTAGCAAGACCGCTCTAACAACCTAACGTTAAATAGAGACATGCACAACCTAGTGTGGCACGGGTGGCAAGATATTATTGTGTGCATGTCGCGGGAAAATAAAATTATTTTGTGGGACTCCCGCAAAGTGGAAATATCTAACAAAATAAATAACTAGAAACATATATACATTTATTTTTAATAAAATAAAATAAAATCGATTTACAGGCGCATGGACGGAATGTAACTCTCGCGTGGATCATAGGAACAGCCAAGCCTACACACAGTGGCAAAATGTGTACACCGCATAACTCGGGGGAACAGCTTAGTGCTACAGATATTAGTAAGTTCTTGTAAGATAGTCAGATCCATGCGACCATCTGGGACATGTGATCATTTTACCAAAAGCGTTGTTGTAAAAGTCTACTCCTGAATCCTCATAATACAACCAAGCGTTTAGCTGATAACAGTACAGACTAACGTAAACCGGAAGTTTGTTACCGGCGAGTTCTACGTTGCCATAGCGATCATGGGAAAGGTCAGATTTCGGGAAAGTTGTGGATATATTATTGCAATAAATATAGATTTGGTTTCCCATGTAGCCATGTGTTTATTAAACTAACCATGAATCATAAAAATATCAAGAAGAAACGCATCAATAGTGTGCATTATTTTATGTATAGTATCTTTAACTCACCTTTTAAGACAATGATCATGTGCGTTTAGCGCCATCACCTGACAACATCTTTTTTCGTGACTTTTCCTAGGTTATGTAATTAATACAGAAAAGTTGAAAGCCACGAAAGTCATCGCTAAATTGGACAAATTTGGATGGCCACATTAAAAGTGTCCGGTTTTAATAAGAGGATTTTAGGACTTTGTGTTGGGAGGGAATAATTTAAGTGTGTAACAACAGCACTTGTTACACACTAACCCTGTATTGATGTAAAGTAAATGGAGTCGAGGAGTCGATTCCATAGACTCCCACAGTGGGAGTCGGGAATCGGAGTCAACTCCAAAAAACCTGGAATCGAACACCCCTAAGCATTGGTCCACCGTTCATCTCGCACATGCGCACACACACACACCTCACCGACAGTGGGCTGGTCGGGAAAGGAGGGAGAGAGCAAAGTTCAGTAAATGTGTAACTCCAGTAAGCGCTGTATATTTTATTCATTTTAAACATCAGATGAAATTATTTCTCTTTTGATACAGGCGATGCTGAGTCATTAATACATCACCAAAGACAAACAATTATGATAGTGATGTACAGTCCGATGTTTTAGTGATTATAGTTTGGTAACGTTAGCTTGTAAGTCACCCACTACAACGAACAAGGTGATAAGCCTGTGTGTGAATGTAAATCTTAGATTTACTGCTGTGTTGGGCTCAATGTTATATGGAAGAACTTTGAAGAAGCACAATAATCTAATAATTCAATTCCGTTTGGTGAACCTTTGATTAGCAGTCCACGTACGTCACTCTGTTTTATGTCGGATGGGATAGCAAAATATCTCCAAACCACTGAAATTGAGCGAACTAACTTGTAACGATATCTGTGTCCTCCGAGCTGGTCGTGAGCGCTGAATTTTCTTCACTATTGCTCATTTTTCTCGCTCCACTTCACTCTGATCCTCCAAGACTGTCAGTCACTGTGACTGTAAACAACAGCGCGTGCAGCACCCAGAAGCGCGGTCTGCAATACACATGTGCAGCATTACGCAAAGCGCGTAAGCATTATATTGAGAATTTATCGAACTGTTGTTATCGTTATATCGAGGAAAATTATATCATGATAATTATCGTTATCCTTTTATTGCCCAGCCCTACATTAAGTTAATTATTTTTTACTAAATCAAAAGCTGGTGTTTTATGAATGATTTTTCAGTCATTTAACTGGTTTGGATACTTTTTTATTAAAGGAAAAATTTTAGGTTTTGCTTAAGTTGTTTTGAAAGTAATTAATCTAGGATTTCAAGTGCCTTTGAAAATAATTTTATAATGGCATTCCTGAGATATTTCTGAACATCTAATTTTGAAAAGGGAAAAATAAAAAATCTTGAGCTCTAGTGAAAGTGCTTGCAAATGTGCCACTTTGCAGTGCAGTCAAATGTGTGGCATTGCAAATGACGGTAATTAAGGTCCTGCGTGATTGTGGCGGAGTCTGGGCGCTTTCACCCTCTGGTGCATGCCCTGACTTGCTTTTGTTAGTAATTACAGTTTGATTAAGCATGCTGGGCCACGAGAAAGCCTGCATGGCTGGCCAGTGACACAGAGCTTCACAAGGAATGTCTGAGCCGAGCAAGAGCTCATATAACCAGAGCTTTCTGAATGAACTGCACAAGGATCTTAGCTGCTTGTGAAACTCTTTTTCCCAAACTCCTTTTCCCAAACTCCTTTAATTGTGTAATTCTCATTCACACTGATTTTGTATAATATGTAAAACACAATTAAGTGTTAAATTAGTAAGCCATTTGTATGTCCCTGAAACGCATAATAAATATGTGGTGGTGTGAAACACTGCATTGTATTCGAGCATCCTGATCAGCCGAATACACCAACAGTGGTTTAAACAATGGTGTAATTTTGGGATGGAGTCTGTTTGGCGGCCAATGGCAGACAGGGGACAGTGTTCAAAAAACCAGTTTGATTATGTCATTATTTTGCTATTTCGTTTGCTGCTGCTAGTGGTGTAGAAATTACAAACAGTCATTTGCTGAAAGCGCATGTATTTGCATGTATATTGAAATGTTTTCGCAAACCATTCTGCATACGAAAATAAATGCAAACAGCAGTGAAATTATACCTAATTGCAACCAAGAGGCATTTTGTTCAGCTGGAGCCGTAAATTGAATGAACTTGTTAAAGTATCTGTCAAATGTGTATTGTTGTTTTGGAGACTCCAAGGTAGACAGAATTTAACATCCAGCCGTGGTTCTGTCCTCCACCCCCTTCCCCCTTGTTCCCTTCACTGTTCATCTCAAGTGTCTGTTTTGTCTAGTTGTCCCCTCGTACCAGGTGCTTGTCCGAAAAAAAGAAAAAAAACCAAGGCCAGCAAGTAGGTTAAAGGATATGGCTCTTTAAAGAGGATCTGACAAGAGGCTTTGTGTATTAGTCGCTAAATGGTATTTCATTTGCTTAACACTTGAGAAAGTAACCTTTAAAGTGCCCAACAGCACCTTTGTGTGGCAGTGGAAGGACACTTGCACCGTCTGTAGTGCACAATGTGTTCCTCACTTCTTTTCCATCGCCCTGTGATCCCCATTATCCAAAATGGTCAACACTTTTTTTTCTTTCCTACTGCTCTTAAGCCCTATTCGGACGGGATTGGTTTTACAAGGGTCGATGGAGTAATGTAATTTGACCACAGGACTGTAGTATTAATGGCCATTTTGCACAGGAAAAGAAATCTCAGTAAAACTAACAGAAGTAAGAGGGGTAACTCGATGTATGCACCGCCGTCACCTCCCTGTCGTCATGCGAGTATTGTATTGTGCACAAAAACACGCATATTTATATTATTATTTTTATTATTATTTATATTTAAAACAGTTTGGTCCAGTCGAACGATTGATTGATTAATACAATTCTGATCGAATCTGTTGGTAATAGGCACTTAACAAATGCTTTTGACCTTCTTTTTGTTCTGAATAGTATACAGAAAACTCTTGAGGTTTGTCTAAGGCTTGTCCCACCCACTAGAAAGCAAATTCATGTTTCGAAGGCCTCCATACTTAAAAATTTTAACAGGAAATTATGAGTATTTACGTGCATATTTACAGCTGGTCTGTGTGCACGGGATTACAATTACCTGAGAGGATTTTTCTGGACCTTTTTACAAATGGTAAAAGTTGCAATCTTTACTGACATGACACATTCGGACGGGACTAAAATCACTTAGAAGCTCTGGTAACAATTACTTTACCCCATCTCTCCATGTTAAACTAATCTTGTCTGAATAGAGCTATAGTTTAAAAATATGAATGCTAATGTAGATATTTGGCCTTTAGTACTAATTATAATTGGGTTGTGACCCAGTCATATATTAATCTTTTATTATTTGTAGTTGCCATTAGGCCTGTCACAATAACTACTTTTTTGTTGGGCAATATATTGTCCCAGAAATAATTGTTATATGCAATAGTATTGTCTTTTTAAGAACATTTTATGCCACTGAATATATAATCATAATATAACAGCATAATGATACAAGTAGACCTATGTAATTTCAAATTACAATGAACTTAACTCTTAAGAATATTTAGATATTGGATTTAAAGTGTCAAAAAAAGAAAGAGTCTATTAAATGATAAACATTTGCTAACCAAAAGTGCAAAATAACGAGTAGAAAATTAAACACATTTGCAAATGCACAAAAAGCTGGGTTTTTTCATCTACAGATTTTTTCCTGGCCTTCTTTTCTTTGTGAAGTAAGGGTGTGCGCTATTGCTGAAAAACACAAAACCTACTTAGCATTTAGATGTACATATGAAAAAAGGCACAAATGCCTCAACAGGCCATATCTGCTGCTAAATATATTTTTTAGAGGTGTTCAACAAAAAAAAAAAAAAACTTTTAACTTGAGCGCCCGTGGCTTATAACGGCGGATCAAGCAAATGATGCTGAGAAAGATTCAAGAGAAATGGTCAAACACGTCCGTCTACCACACGTTTGCATGCACATTTCACTTGCGACTGCCACATCCCGTGTGAAACGGCTAACTGTGAGGGCAGAAATTTAGCAGATTCCAGAAACCAAGTGCATTTGGACTTATACTTCTAAATAACCTGTAGTTTTTCAGGAAAACACTATAATGTCTCCTATAAACACCTGTCGATGTCCGCTCTGTATATGAAGGAGCTGCCTGAGCCCTGCTATCGCCTCCGATACAGAGAGGAGATACGATAACACAGGCAGTGCAGTCTGTTAAATGTTGGTGACATTCGTTTTTGTGTAAGCATAATAGGCAATATATTGCATTACCAAAAATGATTGAGGTCATGTCCATACATTGTGCGATAAGTCGCGACCTAATTATCATTACATACAGAAAGTTGGCAATTTATTATCCAGGATTCAGGACAGAAGTCTCGGGGTCAGAGTTTTTATCTTAACAAATATCTTTGTCAGTGTTATTTGCTGTTCACTTGGGATGTGTTGCTGTCACATATAATTTATTTTAATTTTTATTATTATTTAATGAAAAATTAGAAAATAGGAAGGGTCAAGAGGGAAAAAAAATCAATGTTTCTGTCTAGCTCGTTCTTGTTGTTTTGAACAATATAAGTTTCATAATAATTTCTTTAATACTGAGTTGCTTTTCTAATTTCTTCTGCTGTTCTACAAAAAAATACTAGAAAACAGTTCCAAGCAAAACAGTTCATAAGTAATACTTATTTCTATATTTTGTGACCTGGAGGATTACATTTTTATTAGCTTCGGCTAAAATGTTGTAGTATGTAACATTTGTTTATGTGACATACTTGTCCCTACTCAAATAAACAAATAATAAAATAAAAGCAGAAAGTAAGGCTGTACGTAACAATGAGTTTACATGTGTAAGAGATAATCAAACGTATTAGTAACAATGAACAGTTCTTCCAAGCAATATTATTTATTAGTGAAATCCAATCAGAATTTACAGTTTATTATATCCTTTGTATAAAGGGTATCTTAAACATCTGAAGGTCAGAATTGAATATAAGGATGAGCTATAGTAATGGTTAATTGAACATTTTAATTATTGTACTAAAACAATATATTTTTTTAAATAAAACTTTGCCGTTCTTTGTCAAGGTTAATTATTCAAACATTTAAAATGTATTTTATTAGTAGCAACTGCTTGTGTCACCCAGTCAGTAAACAAAGTGCTGCAATACTGATGAGATCTGATCACCTGTCCATTGTCATCACCATTAGTGGTAGTCGGCTCATTTAAAGTCTGTAATAAACAAAAGTGGTGATTTATAGTCGAGTTCTTACCTCACAATCAGACAAACAATTTCAGAACATTATCACGAGTTCAACTCAGACCAGTCTGCTCCCAAAACATGAACTTAGTTCATAACATGAACAGATTCAAAGGAATGTTGTTTACAAATGGAAAATGGCTAAATCAGTAACTGGCATTATAGACAACGCTACTCAGTGCAATAGAGGGTGATTTAAAAATGACAGTAAGAATTTTGGTGTTTAATGCCACAATCATCTTGTTTTTGTTTTTCATCATTGGGTGTTCTGCTATTGACTAGTATCTAAATAATTTTAGCAAATTGCTTCCTTCAGACTATTAGAATAAATGAGAAACTTGTTGAGTGCATATAGTTTTACAATTAAAATGTGTCATGTTGCTTCTGCATTACAAAATAAGATGGATGGCCATAAAACATTGAAGAGAAATCCACATTTAAACACTGTCAGAGTATCTTCATGAAGATGAAGTGTATTGTGGCTGCACGTGGCACTAAACCAAATTTAAAAATGACATTCTCTTCATCCACTCCTTCGGCCCTCATCTACCATGCCATTTTAAACGTTTTTTTTGTTTGTTTGTTTGTTTAAAAAAATGCCTGGCCTTTAGGAAGATCTTTCTAACCACTTTAGAAACCGTGCAATATCAGCTGATCCGCAAAGATGTGCAGATCTCTCGTTTTCACCTCATTCTCATTTGGATACTGATCCCACATGTTTATGTTACTAGTATGTCTCTATTTATCATGTGGATCATGTATCATTGGTCACAAATTGTTTTTTAACTAGAAAGTAAGTACATTTGCATGCATGTGGACACCAACCTGTAATGTCTTTCCAAGTCATTTTTGTTTGGGATGTCTCTTAGCAGATTGATCATTTCCCCTTTTTCTCCTTTATTAATCACCACGTGAACTGTACCAGAACGATTCTGAAGGGATTGTGTTGAAATGGCGATGGAGCAGCATTATTTAAAACTCCATACGTTGAAATTTGTACATGATTAATATACATACAGCCATCAGAAATCCTTGAGACACTCCACCTGTTTTTATTTATTTTTGTTGATCTGAGCTTTAAACATGCCAGTAGGCCACGCATGTACATAACTTTACAAGTCAACGGTGTCCTTTCCTTTCTAGAAGGGAATATCTTGATGATGCCATCAGTGTATGAATCTACTATGTGTGTGGTGACACAGATCTGTATTTCTCATTCTGAATAGTGATTAAGCAAAACCGTTTAGAAACCTCTTCTGAAGGGACTGTAAAGTTGTAAAATTGTAAAGTTGTTTTATAAATGTATTATTTGCATAAGCAAAATTCGAAATTCATCGCATTTGCTTACAAACCACCTCAAGAGCATTTTTTCTTTTTCTTGTAGTTCTGTTCTTACACCAAATTTCTTCTTGTTTACACTTCGGTATCGGTCTTGTCGGCCACGCTTGGCTCTACCAAGCTGCACGCAGGGCTCATTCAAGCAGTCGGCCCCACAGTCTGCCTCTCTGAAAAGGCTCTCATGCTTTTTATTCACAGAGGAGCCAGAGGTGTCAAGAAATATAGACACGCTTTCACGTGACGGAGACTTTGCCAGTCTTTTCTCCCTCGCTCTTAAGCCTGGCATTCTGTCTGCACATACAGGTATTGAAGGGCTCAGTGAATAGTGTCAAACTTCATAGTTCTCATTTTGCTTCCTGTACATGCAAGGAGAAAAGTGCAGTGTATCCCTTTGTGGTCCCTCTCTCTGGCCTAATTTTTCTTTCCCCCTTGAAGCACCATATTTAAGGCACAGTCGCTTGCTTTGTCTATGGGCCATTGTGCATTCGTCTGTTGCTTAGATCACCCTCGTAGTTTTTGTTGTCCTAATGTATGCAGGCAAGACTAAGTCTAGACTACTTTTTTTTCTCTAATTGTGCAGGTCAGTTGAAAATATTTCAGATTTTAAGCTCTTTATTTGGTCTGAATGTAGGGTATATATATATGGAATAACTAATAATATCATTTAAATATTATTTTATTATAATTATACAAATAATAATGTTTATCTTTTTAGAAATATGTGTTGTGGTTTTAAGAGCAGACATCTTGCATGTCTGTTTAGATTAATTGTCATTCTGCTTAGCAGTGTCTTTGAATGAGACTCTTCCTTTGTCATTTGCACTAAACATTTGCACCAATCCTAAGGTTTGGAGATGTATATCATGAAACGTTGTGGCAATCTTTGTCACTAAGTTACTGGTGTGGTTCTGAGCTAGTGGTTAAGTCATTTTGACAGTTTTTAGGTTTTATTTGTTACAAAGTCTAACATCTTTTTTCCCTTTCTCTTAAGTGATCCTGTAAAATGGAGAATATGGTACTGTATTTTCTTCTCAGCCTGCTAGTGTCATGTGAATACTTTGTGTAAGTCAGTGTTTGGAAGCCTTTTGTTCACAGTTCATGCTAAAGAACCTCTTTTATATGAATCAAGTGGCAGATGATAGACAATGATGAAAATTTGATTCTTTGAAGTTGTAATAGCCATTGAAATGTGTGAAGTTCCTGCATTGAAAGGGGAGCTGCTTGTAGGATTCACAACCTTGGGTGGCTGCTTGCTGGGAGGTTTGTCTGTGTGTTGTTGCCGACTTCCCATTGCTGGTCGCTAATTCCCAAAGGAATTGGACTCTTTTTGCTTTTCAGCAGACTCCTTTAGCTCAGCAGCACCACACTGGAGTCTAGGACCGTGTAGCATGTTAAACACATCTTTCATATCACCTTCTCTGCAACAGTCCTCTCTTATTGTTTTTATACAGTGAACCATGAGTAATTTTAAAGGGGTCCTGATGTGAAGGTTTTTTTCATTCTTATTTTTAATATGTTCGTTGAGGTTTACTTAGAATGCTAATAAAAAATAAAAAATAAAAATAATATACACTATATGGCCAAAAGTATTGGGACAACCCCCAAATCATTGAATTCAGGTGTTCCAATCATTTCCATGGTCACATGCGTAAAAAAACAAGCACCTAGGCATGCAGATGCTTCTACAAACATCTGTGAAAGAATGGGTCAGTGAAGTAAATTCAAGCATGGTACAGTGATAGGTTGCCACCTGTGCAGTAAGTCCATTCGTGAACTACTAAATATTCCAATGTCAACTGTTAGTGGTATTATAACAAAGTGGAAGCAATTGGGAACAACAGCAACTCCGCCACGAAGTGGTAGGCCACGTATTATCACAGAACAGGGTCGATGCATGCTGAGGCACAAAGTGTGCAGATGTCGCCAACTTTTTGTGCAAAGACCTTCAAACTTTTTGTGGCCTTCAGATTAGCTCAAGAACAGTGTAGAAAGTTTCATGGAATGGGCCATCACCATACATCACCAAGTGCATTGCAATGCAAAGCATCGGATTGAGTGGTATAAAGCATGTCGCTACTGGACTCTAGAGCAGTGGAGACATGTTCTCTGGAGTGAAGAATCACACTTCTCTGTTTGTCAATCCGATGGACGAGTCTGGGTTCGGTGGTTGCTAGGAGAACGGTTCTTTCCTGCGTCAAGTGTAAAGTTTGGTGGAGGGGGGATTATGGTGTGGGGTTGTTTTTCAGGTGTTGGGCTTAGTTCCAATGAAAGGAAATCTTAAATGCTTTTTTAATAATGTTTATAATGATAAGTGTTTTAAGCTCTGAAACTTGCAGAATGTTTTAATGCTACAAAATACAAAATGCTACATTCATTTTATATGTCAAAAGATTAATGCTTATTGAAGTATTTGTGCTCTCTATATTACTCTCAGAGCTGGGTGTCAGTATATATTTCCCAATTTAATTCTAAATCATAAGATCTTTAGAACTTGTATTTTAATTCTGTAAATCTCATACATTTAGCTATATTGCAGTCATAATGCATTGTATTTTTTATCTGCTGATGGTTTACATTAAAGTGTAGTTCTTTTAAACAATTCCTCTTTTTGAGCTGTCAAATTGGTTATATCGTTGTTTTTTTACTATGGCATTGCCGATTCATTGAAAAGCAGTTTAGGTAACACTTATACAGAAAACATTGTCATTTAGTTACTTAGCATAAATGTTATGTTTTAAAGTCATAACATTACAAACTTTTTTTTTTTTTTAAATTGGACAATATGTATGGTATTTTGAAAGTATGTACAATGTAACTATTTTGAGAGCAGAGAGACTCATGTCATTCACAGTGTTTCATGGTAGTGGGCAGAGCTAATTGTTTTGGCATGTTTTTTATTCTTCTGATTGGTGGATTATTCTGTACAGCATCATGGGTAATGTAGTTACTGTCATCATGTTGTCACAAACATGTTGTTCCAAACCTGTATGATTTATTTGTTCTGTGGAACACCAAAGAAGATATTTGGATAAACGTTTGTAACCAAGTAGATCTCGGCAGTCATTGACTACCATAGTATCCCCACACACACACACACACACACACACACACACACACACACACACACACACACACACACACACACACACACACACACACACACACACACACACTATGGTAGTCAATGGCTAACGAGATCCACTTGGCAGGTTTGGACCAACTTGAGGATGAACTATCTCTTTAATTACCTTTTGCCGCAGTAAACTCCTAATTTACTGCTTCTTAATAGTCAGTAAGGTCTTTTTTGTAGCATTTAAGTTTAAGTACTGGATAGGATCAAGAGATGTAGAATAAGGCATTGAAATGCGTTTTATACATTAAAAATAAGCTGCAAATATCCTAGTAATGCATACTAATAAGTAACTAGTTAATAGCAAGAATTGAACCCTAAAATAGTGTTACGAAACTTTCTAACAATTGTCATTATTACGATATCATGAGCAATATCAACAATGATTTTTGTCATTGCAGCCATCCTCTAAAACCACCCCCTCCTTTTTTGTGCGGAAAAAACAACAACTAAATAACAACTTATATGGTGGTGGGGCGATTTCAAAACAATGTTTCGAACCGTTATGAATCAGTGTTTCGATTCAGGATTTGGATAGCCAATGTCACGTGATTTCAGCATTTTGACACGCAGTCATGAATCAATACGCTGATTCATAACCGTTCAAAACTTTGTTTTGAAATCAGCCTATCACTATAGGCTATAAGTCGTTATTTAGTTGTTTTCTTTGCGCACAAAAACTATTCTCGTCGCTTCATAAAACTATTGTAGAATCACTGTGGTGAGATGGGCTTTGTAATGACGTCTTTAGTGCCTTTTATGGGTCTTGAGAGAGGAAATGACATTGGTGTCAATGGGGGCCTTTCTGAGCCATCGGATTTCAACAAAAATATTTTCATTTGTGTTCTGAAGATGAACGGAGGTCTTACGGGTGTCGAACGAAATAAGGGTAAGTAATTAATGAGAGAATTTTAATTTTTGGGTGAACTAACCCTTTAAACAGTCTGGGTAAATAAACGCATGCCATGCCAGATGCAGATTTTGCTCCAACTTTGAAGTGTAAAAATGGCAGAACACATACATTTAATAGGGTAATTATTAAAATGCCTTTTCAAAGGTGAAAAAATGCTAATGGAAATCAATTCCAGGAGGCAGATATTGCCCCTAAATGGAAAAGTTAAATCTCATTGTTACCTTTATAAAACTAGTTCAATCCAGCAAAGACAGACTGCACTGAATGATTCACCTGTGCAGATCGAACACTTCAGGTTTAATGTACTATTCAACTCAAGTTTGCAGCGTTATTTTCGCCATTACCTGAAAGTCCAGGATTCTGACCTCTGACTGGAGACCTGCAGTGAAGATCACAATAGACTGTCTCGTTGCATTTTGAGAGTGTGAGAAATTAGCTTGTCTAGACAAGTGTGTGTGTCTGCATTCAAAAAAGGAAGTATTTGGGCTTTTTTGCCCTTTGGGGAATAGTGCAAATATGTGAGAACCGCAAAGCTTCTTTTTATGCCTTTTTTTAAGAGCACAAATGTGAATCTTGTTTTTGGCAAACCACACATTAAAGTGTAACTTTGCTGATTTTCAACCTGCTTTGTGTGTGTGTTTGTGTGTGAGATGATGTAATGTAATATAGATGCATTTATAGATCAATTCCCATTTATTTGTCAGCAAACGTCTTTTGCCAGCTTCAGGGCTTTCATGAAGACTACAGATTATACTTCCACATACTTCATGGTAATCCAACTTGAAATGTTGACAACAAACAGTTTTTTTTCCCTAATATTAACGATTCTTTGCCAGCTTTAGCCACTGCCTCCAACATGCTGGATACTTCACTGGAAGAACAAAAAAACTCACTCCCACTAAACTACGTTTAATCATTGGATTCTTTACAAGTCGATACCATTATAGCTAAAAGTTTTATAAGAAGCATTTCCTACTAAAGCGAGAATGTATTTGACTCTGGTCAAGCGTATCCACAGCATCGATGGCAAGATTCCCTTTAAATTATGGTTGTTGACGTTTTCCTATTTGGCAAAACAGCCTATTTGCTCTGTTTCCTCTAGTCAGGTGTAGCGTTCTACTAGCTGGGCTCCAGATTGCAACCTTTTTACCTGCTTGTGCGACTGAATTTAGTTAGAGGTGCGACCACCGCTATGCCCAACTGATAACAGCTGTCATTTCTGTTACATTTGAAAAACATCGAAAGGCAAACTAAACAAAACAAAAGCGTAACAAACCGGAAACGTGCTACTTGTTGGAGCTGTGCTGCACTTTCAAGCACTTTTTTTCCCCCAGCACTTAAAAGCTCTAAATATTTGAATATTATTTTTAGTATGATGATTTGTAAAACTAAAAGTTGTAAAGGTTTATGCCACTTTATGGCAAAAAGCAGTTTTATTTAAATGTAAAAAAAAAAAAAAAAAATTAAGACATGAAATTACATTAATAACCAGTAGGTGGTGTCATAGGAGCACTTATTTGACTTATTAGACATTTCCAAAAAGGAGGAAGTCACAAAGTCTCATGAAAAACAAAAACTTTTCTGAGAATAATGACTGAATTACGCAGAAAATAAGTAAAGAATTTCTTTTAGTTCAGTATGATACTATAGAAGAACAATATCGCATTTAATGGGAGTGGAATGTAAACATTTTGTTAAAATGTAGTATTAGTACGGTAACTGCACTTACAAATGCAAACAATGCAAAACAATAGTAATTTTATGGTTAAATTAACTTTGATACATTTTCCTCTAGGGCCACCAAATCAGGTGCTGGCTCCACCATGTGTAGAACTTGCTCTCAAATGTTAGTCTGGAGCCCTGTATAGGCAGCCAAGTTTTATTGAAAGCCCATTTTGCCAGTGGTGAAGTATCACCTCATGTCGTACCTGAATAAAATTTGTCTTTTATCTGTCTCATTTTGTCAGGACATCACATCTCTGACTGGCGTTCCAGAGGAGCATATTAAGATGCGCAAAGTCCGTATATTTGTGCCCGCCCGAAATGCCATGCAGTCAGGCGTCAAAAACACCCAGAAGTGGAAGATCGATTTCGACACCAGAGAGCGCTGGGAGAACCCACTGATAGGCTGGGCCTCCACGTGAGTGAACGTCTTTCTGATAATCGTGCTTTTTGAATTGCCAAATAAAATTCATTGTCTAAAGTCATTTTTATTTTCAACCCAGGGCAGACCCCCTGTCCAACATGGTGCTTACTTTTAGCACTAAGGAGGAGGCTATCGCTTTCGCAGAGAAGAACGGTAATCCATTTAAACGTTTTTCCACTATCGTGACCATATTTTTTAAACACGACAATCTTCTGATTAGAATCGCATCCAAAAATGTCTCTTGAGAGAGAGGATGCTGAGCTTTGAAAAGGAAATGTGTTTGTGTTTGTGGCATGAAGATTCACATTTATCCTCACCCTGTCGTCTTCTGCCTGGTGTTTACACTGCACATCAGCAGCAATGGACGTATCCCAAATCCAGCCTGTAAGATATACTTGGCTGAGCCTGCTCTGTGCCTGTTTATTTTTACAGGTTGGAGTTATGATATAACAGAAAAGAGGGTCCCGAAGCCGAGAGTGAAGTCATATGGAGCAAACTTTTCCTGGGACAAAAGGACCAGAAGGTCGGCCAAGTAGACATCCCATTTCTGCCTGTCTGTGTTATCTTTAACAGACCTGTAAAAATAATATACTCTCTGTATCTAATAAACTATCTTTACAACACCTGAGTTTTTACTGCGCTTCCTTTACCAAGTCTGGATATTAATTCACTCAGAATTATTGTAATGACACAGTGTCTCTGGTAGTATTTAGCACTTCTTATTACTCAAGTAACTGCTGTTGTGTGCTTTGAAATGGCATCTCTCTGTTTCCTCAAAAAATAATTCTTGTCAGGTGGTTTGTTTTTTTCCACCCTTCAAATCCTCTTGAAGAAAGTTTAGTGTTAATGTTTCTAAAACGACAAGATGAGCTAGATGTCAAGCTTCAAAGGCTGAATGCGGCTAGATATGTTTACTCTCATGCTCCTCCAGGGATGAGCCGAGATGAGGAAAACACCTGTCTGCTCCAAATGACGCTCAATTGAAAAAGCAGCGATCGTTTTACTTTACTACACAAACCATGTTCATTTTGCATCACATTACAAATCTGCATTACCTGCATTCATTTAAACGTGGTTTACCTTTTTAAGCCTGTGTGGTGGTGTTTTTCAAACTAACTTATTGGATATGGGCATGGCACCATTACCTTATTATTATTATTATTAAAGGGCCTGTATTGGTAAGTGCCTGGCCGGTGTCTGAAAGTTCAAGAAAAGTGGAAAATCCAGAGAAATGAGATTTGTAAGAGAAGGAGCTACAGAGCTGAGAACGGGGTCTGTGCACAACTCTGAGGAGCTCTGCATAACACTGGCATCCAGGGAAGAGTGGCACAAGACAACAGTCCTCTGAAAGAAGTTTGGAGTTTGTCAGGAAGCATTACAGGAGCGCTGGGATATGATGAGAATTGTGGGATCATGTGAGGTCAGACTGGAGCCTTTCAGCCTAAAGACTGTCTTTTCTGCTTTATCACCTTGTATGGTGCTAGTAGAATGGTGTGTGATTTGTTTTCATCAGCAGAGAGAACCAGTTTAAATCTGTAAAAGTTTTGTCCTTATGGGAACAACTACTAGTTGGTGGGGATAAAGCATATTTTCTGGCTGTATAGATTATATATTGAACAAACATTTTGGGGTCAAACTCAATACACTACAATTACAATTGAATATAATTATATATATTTAAAGGAAGTGTATACAAGATTGTGGCCAAAACTGGTACTGCAATGGTGAATCCCCCCCCCCTGCCCCTCCCCACTGACTCGAGGTTGCCAGATAGGCTGCAGGAACGTTTGTAGCTGCGGCTGTGGTAACTATTGCAGATCTGGCAACCTGGATGAATCACTACTGACTTCATGATTGGTCGATAGATGGAGGGTGGAGCTTCAGGCCAAAAGACAACATGTCAACATCAACTTGAGTTGAGGGCTGCAACAACAACTTTTAAATGACAATATCCTGGCCGGACTACTATTGTGTGATGTAATTATTTGAAATTAACATGACTTCTTAATGTCTAGTGACATATCAGGGACATTTTATGATTAATTGAAATACATTTCTTATATACAGTTCCTTTAATAAATTAAATAATGAGAATTAGAAGGCATCTTTGCTTTTGTAATTAATAGATAGGTTCATAGTACTATTCTACCAATGGCAGAAAAAAATCCACACCACAGTGACCAATTCATTATTATTTTTTTAATTGATTTCACTCTTAATATCTGTACAAATACATCAAACTTTGTATATACATATGACATTTACATAAAAATACAAAACTATATATTTATAACTGAATTTTGTTTTTATCTTGAGATGTCTGAAAATAAAAATGCGTTTTGACAACAAAGTGAAAACAGTGAAAAAGTGAACATTTTATATATTGATACGGAGTCCTCTTTATGACTTTTCTTTAGCTCTGCAAGAGCAATATAGAGCAGAATATTGGCAAAAACAAGACAAAAAGTTGCATGGCACAGTTTTCTCAAACAAGTATCACCCACTGCTAATTTCTGCCCGATCGCCCAACTGTTGCCGTTGATGACGGATAGCATTTTGTACACGTTAATCGTTAGGGGTTTCCTAAATGAGAAACGGCTAATATTCAATGTTATCCTGCTGCACCATATCACAAAACATTGAAGAATGTTCAAGAAAATCCCTTTGGTCAGTTTCACTGAACTGTAAACAAAACCAGAAATATACATGTACATTAAAGAGTGACATTTTTTTCCTATGTTTCCATTTTTCCAATAAATAAACTCACAAGTTAACATGCAGGTATGTGTGAAATAAACATCTGTGATACAGAACTGACATTGATAAGCATTTATACAGCTCAGGGAATGCAATTTACAGCTTGCAGAAGACTCACACTTTACATGATAGCATTTTACCTCACAATAAATAACACTGCTTCTCTTTGGACAAATATATTTCTCGGTCATAATTAAAAAAAGAACAAAGAAAGAAAAGGGAAAGACAACATAAGTGATAACAAAATAGCATGATAGACAAGTAAGCCAGACACTGTAAATGTATAAATTATAAAAACAGCAACACTGTATAAATAAACATTGAGCAGACTGAACTACATGTATACTTCTTTCTTTTTTCTCTGAAAAATAAATTAGCATACACATATGTACAGTGTGGACATGATTCCGTGCCCTAGGACTTTTCCACTGGCTGATGGGGCTTTATCCATCCAGTACAGGTGATAATTGGATATAAGCCATGTAGTCCTGGTCTTCCTCATCGTCATCTTCCTCCTGGTCTTCAGTAATGGCTATATGGGAGAATACATGGTAGCTGTTGCATGAATATAGACCACAACAGCGCAGAATGCATGTGAGTATTTGTCTTTTTAATCCAAAGCCTCTGACAATCTAGTGGGTTTTAGGCTACTTGCCAGCTTGACCAGGTGCTCTGGCTTTCAAAATGATGCGACAAGATGTACATAATAAAGGAAGTCTGCGGTGTTTCGCGAAAGGGCTGATCAGAGGCTTATGTCTGTTTGGCAGATTTCAGAATCAAGACCAAAAAATGCTCTTGCATTCCATGACTGGCTGCTTTTTTCTGGTTTTGTGTCTATATCCAGCACTTTGGATGCACGGATGTGCACTGGCCGACCGTAGCTACGTGGTCAAGCAATGGCACAGTTCTGAGGTGTGTGTGTGTGTGTATATATATATCTATATATATATATATAACATTGAAAAAAAAAGACAGGCAAAGCAATGAAACAAATAGTCCCTCACAAACAAATCGGACAACACTACCACAGCAGAACAGCACACAAATTCACCTTACTAACGGTAGATGTCTAACAGCAGAGACTGAGAAATAATTACATATTCTTGTCCTGCAAACTGTAAAATGCTGTAGTCATTCAAACCATGAGGTGATCATAAAGTTGGTCCTTTGATATGATACCTTAAGGCACGAAAACATTAAGGTAAGCGATTCATTCACATTGATCATTTAATTCGTTTGCTAGCGCAAATTGGAATGAAAGTATTTCCTCTCTTTGATGCGGCATTATTGATGATCTAGCTTCATTACAGCTAGCTAACCATCTGTCGAAATAGGTAGTCTAGTTAAGATTTAAACAATGGCACCAATGTTACAATCACCTTATGTGAGTGTAAGGAAAAGGATTTGTGTCTTTTCAAACCCTCAGGGCTATTTATGTCATAGTGCATTTGAAATAATCGATCACAGCCAAATGCATAAATCAAACAAAAAACATAATTCATAAAACACTTACATAGTAACCATGAATATGGAATTGACAAGTTGATATGATTATATAAGTCTCTACATTTACACTATAACAAAGGGGGCAATATGAACTTGACCTGCTGGTCAGTGACAGGTCAGACCGAACTAGAATTCAAACGTGACGGTGTCCACTAACTACAAAAGTAAGTCTGCACATGTTTTCTTGTTAGTTAAATGAAGAAAATTAGTATGCCAAAGGACTCCTGGAAAGAGCTCTTTGTAACATTTTTGAACTCTTTTGTGTGTGTTTTTTACATCATTGATTTCCATTGATTTTGTAGTTGTTGTTTTTTTTTAAATAAACATTTTTTCTTTTCTTTTTTTTTTCTTCTCAAGAAAATGCAAAATGAATGAAGCCAGCCAAAGAGGACATGCAAAGAACTTCCAATCATAAGTCCTTTCTGTAGCTTAACTCTTAGCAGCAGGAAGGGAATGAAGAGGCGTTATTTGGAGGGGTGGGAGGTTTTGGGGAGGAGGTTGCTGGGGGCAGCATTGGATTGTCTTTTAAGATGTATTACTTACAGTTGCAAGATCCTAAATGCTTAACCTCCAGGAGAACCCCCAAAGAGCAAGCGGCCTGCTTCATGGCGCACTCGCTGGGATATGTGGTGTTGTCGCTGGCGCACACGGCCTCCTCCGAGCGACTTTCTGGGCATGACTCCACACAAACTGCACAGCGCCCTCGACCCATCTTGGCATCCCATAGACACTTCTTCCCTACACTGCACTGGATGTCATCGCATGACTTGGCCTCTATAAACAAGAGAGGGGAAAAGAAATGTCAGTTTCTACTGATAACACTTCGTTGTTTCATACAAAGAAATGCATAAATATGGTTGTTGTTGTGGAAAGCTGTAGACAAGTCACGCTCAGTTTATAACACACAAGGTGATGTTGCCAACATCAGGAAACAATTAGACACCAATGACTTTCCTTTGCAAGTAATAAATCACAATTGGGATTGTCACGGAAGACTAATGGAAGAGAATGCATTCTGAAGAGATTTCGCCACTGTTGCATTATGCACTGTGAACCAATACCTCACCTAAACGTGCATGAAAACAAAATGTTCTCATTTAAATGAAACTCCTAGCAAAATGTATGTGGACACTCACTGATGCATTTCCCTTCGTATGCCACTCCAATGGATCTACCGAGCAAGCACGTGGCTCTCCTTAAGTGGCACGCGCTGGCGTAAACAATCCCATCGTTGCCACAAAGGTACTGATCCGGAGACGTAACCTCTGGACATATGCGGTTGCATGTGACACAGTACGCGTTGTTTGTCTGGTCCACCACACAAGTCGAACTTCCCGGGCACAGAACGTCACGGCACGTCTCTGTGAAGATGAGAAGGGAAAACAGAATTATTGTAATATTTTCGCAACCAATTACTTTTTTTTTTTAAACCGATGACTTTTATAGTTGAAATTTGTGACTTCATTTAGTATGTCACCTGTTGTAAGTACTAGGGCTAGATAAAAGTGCAGAAATCTCCTTTACGATTAAAAAAAGGCTGTTGTGTGCACAAGCAGTGCTACCTACTTTTGCATTTGCCTTGATACTGCACATCCAGATCTGGGTGCCCTTTGCATTTGGATTTCAAAAGGGCACATTCATCTCTGTATGTTTTTCCGTCTGAGCCACACACCGGCCCCTTCCAGGTAATGTTGGAGCAGTCTGGCGCGCAGACGCAGCGAGGCTTACTCCTCCTGTTCATTTTACATCTCTTCCCAGGGCCACAGTCCACATTATCACATGTCTCTAAAATTCAGAGAGGTGCACATGTTATTTAAAAGCTGCTCAATCTAATTTAAAGATTTTATTATCATATATTTATAGCACACATTTGTTAAAGCGAGAAAGTGTGTTCTACAGTAGTTATTCTGTGTAACTTTTTTTAGTATTACTTTTGAAATATGCATGTAATGTGTTTTTATTATGTAGCTTATACTATGCTTATTAGACGCTTCCACCTGAACAAACGAACATGGGATTCTACCTTTACAAGGTATGCAGTTTGGAGCACCGCCATTGAAGATCATCCACCTGAATAATGTGCTGTTTGGCACATCTTCCTCAGTCCAAGATGTACCGAGCCTCCCACTCCGGCAGCATTCCTCTCGACTCATCCCAGGCATGTAGAGGACCTGACATCTCCCGTTCTTGCCTTGCTGTAGCCAGCAGTTACCAGCTGTAAACAAAAAGAAAAAGAGCCAGTCGTATTAAAGTCTGAAGCCAATGACCCAGACACAACACGTGCAGCCTGTATTAGCTGGAGCTCTCTTGCTCCCCCTCCCCCGCTGTATTTTGTCTGATTTTTCCCAACGTAATGCGACTATTTTACACTTGCATGCCTTCACCCAGACAACTCAAGGGCTCCTGGTCTGCTCGGGAATATGATTTTCCTGTCGTCGATTATGTTATGACCGCGCAGAGATTTATTGTCTTAAAGTAAGTGGCAGATTGACAGACTCGTACCTATTTAAACAATGTGCATGGCAGTCTAGACTCCAGTTCCTCGAGCGCTCTGTGCCAACTGTCTGCGCTCATCACGTTTCAACACACTTACAGGAGCATTCAAAACGCTGCTTTTACCAACACAAACGCATTTATTCGCTGCTCATAATACGGTTCAGGTATTTTTTTGAACTGTCGGGTCAACCCTGACGGGAATTAGTCGTGTTTATGTATTAAATTAGGCATTCGCGGCGGGGATACCACGCGCCAGACAATCCAATTAAATCATACAGTCACGCGAGCTTCATCAAACTTTGTTTTCAAAAAAAATATCGTGTCTTTTTAATGACAGATACGCAAAGCGATTCTAATAATTAAATGCCTTTTTCTCCCATTATGTCCACTGATTTTTGAAAGCCAGACGAGGTAGGCAGTCTCTAATTTCACTACCTCTAACAGTTACTATTTAAGAAAAATACAATCGAATGTCTAATGCGTAAATGTTTAACTTGAGCGCGTGCTAAATATGCATTTTAAATAAACATTCGTTTTTTATATTATTACTAGACAATAATACTATCATAGGGATATTAAACATTTTTATACATCTCGGTGACCTCTAGTTTTGACAATCTTGACGTGAGCATTTATTTTAGTTAACGATCAAATGTTCTGTTACCATTTTCATTTCTTAATTTAGCCTAGTAAAATTTGACTGTTATTTTCTTCTTCTTCTTCTTCATCTTAATATAATGATGCATGTAAGGACGCACCTGTCTCGAGGACACCAATGCAGGCGCGAGCCAAGAACAAAACTTTACAGTTGTCTAATATTTAAGCACCTCTCTTCATTTTAAAGGAATACTTTAATTGTAAAGAAACTGCAGCCCAAACCCATGTCTAAAACATACCAAAGAATAATTTTGAAGGAACAAATATATAAAAAAAGAAAAAGTGCACTCACCTTGCACTTTTTGATCTTCAATCAAATAACAGAGCCATAAGACTAATAAAATCATTCCTGGGTGGAGGTGCTGACGCTTTAGCATCCTTAGCATGATTAAAGAGAGAAAGAGTATTGAGACGAGCAGCGCAAAAGTAATCTTCTTACTCAGGCAGTGCTGAATGAACGCTGCTCTCAGAGTGCCACCTCTTTTTAAGTGTATAAGGGGTCTCGGGCCGACTGTCTGTGGTGTGGGCGGTCTTCCTCTCTGTGGGGGTGGGGAGAAAGAGTCCCCCCCCCCCCCCCCCCCCCCCAAGTTCTTTCAATCCAAATCAGGTGACATAGCTGGTTGAAACTTTCTCTTGCCCCTAAATCACTTCTGAGTTTTGCTGGATACTAAGTCGCAGGAAGCATACATAAAACGCTCCAATTTTTAGCCTATCTTGTAACCAAGAACCATCCTGCAGAACTGATCAGACGTGGATGTGATACACAGGAAGATAACATTAGCATAAGCAACAACATTTTACAACTCACCACAAATTTGCAGTGAATATTGCTTTTATAGTGTTACCAGAAGGGAACATATATTGTGTGATATATAGCCGGGTGTGAATCACAAATACTGCACACTGATAGCCTGCGACAGTCTCCACAAACCTTCGCGGAGATGGAAAATGTCACAACTTTCTAGGCCATGACAGGTCTGATTAACAGTAGAGGGTGTTAATTTAATACAAGGTTACTGCTGAAAGGTGATCTGCGCAAGGAGACAATGGATTGCAGAATAAAAGCGAGAAAGACTATTATTAGACGAGACAGGTGTTGCGGTTTCCCTCCGGGATCACAATCTATATCCCATTCAATTTCCGAACGGCGGTGGCGCGAGGCAGACTACACGGAATTCATTTCCATAGAAGTGAGACACGCGAGACCGACTGGAGGAGGATTTTCCTTCTGTGGTGGAGGTGCACGTGCGACCTCTTCTGCAGGATTCTTGAACCACAGAAAACAGACATGGACGCGCGCACGCTCAAGTTCAGACAGTTATTGCATGTTGCTAGTTTAGAGAGGACGGACGGGAGTATCGTGTGTTGAAGGAGACAGCGGCAAACACACGCGTAAATCTGTAAATCTTCTCTGTTTTAGTTGAATCTTTTAGAATTCTGAATTAGAAACGTGTATAATAATTGTGATGATTGGAAATTAATCTACACCTTAAGCTATATTTAAATGTATTTTTATACAAACGAGAAAATCTGGATGGCTTTCGTTAGTCTACGCGAAGCCCATGATTACAGAGCTAATTTATGACGATAGTTATCGATTAAAACAACCAGTAAATTAAACTGGATGAAATAATATAGAGGCGGACAGTCCTGAAGTAGGCTATTTCTACTCTGCTTAAGCCTACATTTTACATCAAGTGCCTGTACTTGCAGGGTTTTTCTTTGAACAAACTTTTATTTTACAGAATAATATTGTACTTTTTACTGCACTACGTTTCATATTGAATGACATTTAATATTGTTACATTAAAAAATGTAGCCCTTTCTTACTTTTACACAATTAAAAGTAATTCAAAGTTTTATTTGAGTATAGGCTAGCCTACAAGCGATTGTAATTAAGTATTAAAGGTAAAAAAAAAGAAAAAGTAATGCAACAGTGCAGTAAAAAGCATCATGCTTTGGAATGTAGTGAAGTAAACGAAAAAATAGTTGAAAGTAAACATGCTTCACCACTGTCTGCATCTTGTTTGAATCAGATCAATGTCCCTTTTATGTAAGAATAGGCTATGTTTTCTATTTAGAACTGACACTTTTATCCTCCATTTCTACTGACACTTTTAACTTCATGTTTGTAAAACTCCAGGATATAGCCTCTATTGTAGCCTGCATGGTTAAAGGGATAGTTCAACCCCAAAAAAATGTAAATTCTGTCATTATTTGCTCACCTTCCACACCTGTATGAATATCTTTGTTCTGATGAACACAAATGAAGATATTTTAGAGAATGGGTAACCAAACAGTTGATAGATCCCATTGACCGTAATATGAGGGGGAAAAGTACTTCAAAAAGTAAATGAGGTCCATCAAATATTAATAGCCTACTCAAAATATCATCGTTTGTGTATTCAGCATAAGAAACACATTCAGGTTTAGAACAACTGAATGATGGTAGGAGTTTTGTGTGATCTATCCCTTTAACATTTGGCACCGACTTAGATTTCATTCAAATTATTAGTATTATCTGTGTTTGATTAAGTCTCGGCAGCTGATCAAAGCATGTAGGCTAATACCTTTTGTTCAAGCCAAGAAATGTTAAAAATGTTATTGTAGTTCCAGCTATCAGTGACAAAATGAGCCAACCGGATGACAAGCTTTATAACTGGGAGTGTATCATTAGGCTATAAGTTCCATAACTGCAGTGTTTGGCCTGTGTCATGTGGTGCACGTTGAAGCATTGCTTGGTTTGAAAAAAAAAATGAATCCAAAACAAAAGCCACATTTGTGTTTTTCCCCCTCCACAGTATTATTCGCTATTTGTGTAGCCTATTTCATCCCCCCTGGATTTGAATAAATAATATTTGGTCGATGGAATATTTTGTTGATGTTTAACTGCCAAGAGGATGTCCTGTGTTTCCAGATATGCAAAATGATAAACAAACCTAGCCTGACATAATAAGAATGGTTTTAAATACGGCGGGTACCAAAGTAGATAAAAACAAAAAAACTTTATTATAATGATATAGCTATAGTAACTTGGATACATTTGCTAATATATATTGAAAATATGAGGTGTGAGTTGTAGAGAACAGTATTTTTTTAATCATTATTTTGTGTTCAGCAGACTCCCTGAAAATGCTAAAAACTAATTTAAGTAATTTGAACTTAATGTGCATATTTATTTACCTATTTATTAGGTGGAAAGCCACAACCCATATGGTTCCTGCTGCTATATCTTGTTTTAGCTCAGTTTTATTGAATGGTAATGATATGCTGACATCTAGTGGTAGTGTAATGCTTGTACGGTTGTTACTGACTTTGCATTTGGACACAACATAGTACACATTATAAGTACTTATTAAACGTGATTACCTTATAGATAAGATCAGGAACAGAATGTATTATTCATGCCTCCAGTATCCACTTGCTTGCTTCCAACAAACTGCAAATTGGCTTCAACTCAGATCTCAGGAATAGACGACTTTTAAAATCATTCAAAACAAATAAAATGTTCAGATACAGACTGTTCTGAAAATATACAATAAAGCTACCTGGTTAAGGTAAAAAGGTCAAGATGTGAGTGATAGTTCCTTTTCTGAGCTAATGCCTCCCCTCTTGAAGTATTTTC
The DNA here is from genome assembly GCF_024679245.1 of Pseudorasbora parva. Taxonomy (NCBI): domain Eukaryota; kingdom Metazoa; phylum Chordata; class Actinopteri; order Cypriniformes; family Gobionidae; genus Pseudorasbora; species Pseudorasbora parva. The sequence goes on along the minus strand of NC_090174.1, from coordinate 30,757,936 downwards.
TGAACGTTTATCAGAATATGATACATCTAGGAACATTTGTTAAAGGGGGGGTGAAACACTCAGTTTCAGTCAATCTCATGTCAATCTTGAGTACCTATAGAGTAGTATTGCATCCTTAATATCGCCAAAAAGTATTTAGTTTTATCATATTTATAAAAGAAATATAGGCTGTACCGAGTCTTTCCGGAAAAAAACGATCGCCTGGAGGCGTATCGTGTGGGCGGAGCTAAAGAATGACGATCGCACAAAGCGGTGATGTCCTCAAGCATGGAGAAGCAGCTAATAGATATGATCCAGAATCATCCGGAGGCTGAAATAAATTGAACAGGAGAAACAGCAACAACAGTACGTCTGTCTCTGTGGTATGTACTGTATTTAGTGGCCTGTCAACATTTGTGTGTGTTTACTCGCAGTTTATGAGGACATGATTCGGTTTATGGACTACTGTATGCGACTAAACCTTAGAAGTAGCAAGCAAAACGGTTTTGCACGTCAGACTAGTGTAACGTTATACATAGAACAACAATGGAGTAACCGTTAGCGCATTTGAATGACGAAGCACGCGATCGTGTCGTTTACTGATGTTTACTCACGCGCTGATAGCCAACAGCAGAGACATTTGAAGCAGTTTTACTCACCGGCTGCTTCCAAAGCAGGACTGAACCTTTAAATTTATCGCTGGGACCGCTCTGTCAAAAACACACTTTGGTATGATTTGGTAAAGTCCTGACAGCAGTGGCCGTGGAAATCCACTTTGCCACGCGACTGAAGCGATGTTGTGAAGCTTCCCGTCATTTCTGCGTTCAAATCGGTTCAAATGCAGCGCTTCCCGGAATGCTGTGCTGAAGCGTTGAAGTCGCTTGATGTCACCCATAGGAATAAAGTGGAGCGAGGCACGGAGTGTTTATGGGCGTGCATTTCCTCTCTCGCTCTAGTCACGCGTGCGCACACCCTACCGGGAGAAGAGCCCGTACGGTCCATACAAAGACCTTCCGCTCTTTTAACGTCAAGCCGACCCATACTCGAAAAAAACTCTCCGAAACTTGTGAGAAAACGGAAGGAGTATTTTTGACACAGAACGTCCAACATTAGTTTTTGAAACTTTGTCTATGTTTAGGATGGGAATCCAAGTCTTTAACAGTGTAAAAAGCTCAGTATGCATGAAACAGCATTTCACCCCCCCCTTTAAAGAAACATTGTTGGACATATGTTTTTTTTTTTTATGAATGCCACAACTAAGACACAAATTGGACTCTTTTATTAAAACGGCACTAAAACAAGAGGATTTTTTAAAATACAAAAAAAAAAAAAAAATACAACCAAATAGTTACATATTGAAACCAAGGTTTACACTGATAAACAACACCACTTGTATATAAACATGATAGAATATGTTCAATCAAATAGAAGGTGCAGCAGGGTTTACTGAGGTGCAGGAGGTTCTTGTGGTTTTTTTGCACATATTTACACTCGCTTCTCAACCTCTTGTCATGACACTGGCCATAATTTACGCTGTTCAAGAACATCTACCATTAAAGGAGAAAGCAAAAAGAAAGTAACCAAGAATATCTGAATACAGTAGCAAGCAGTGGTGTTCTAAAATGAGAAGACAAAATCCTCACATTTTTTAAAAATAAATCAAATCTGTAAATTCATAAGCAGTTACACTTGGTTAAAAGACCATTACTTTACATCACATAAACATAACACAAAACATTTAGGATTTTTTACATTAACAATGTTATTTATGCTCTATTTATTAAATAATTTAACAATTTAAACTATATATTTTATTTGTGAAGATTTTGCGAAGATTTTCGGCTCATCAGTCGAAGCTCGTTAGACTTCCAAGCTCGTTAAACACGTGTCACAGATACAAAGATGTAAGCCTACTTTTCATTTCAGTAAACTGATTGCTCAAGGATTTATGCTTTCAAAACCTCAGTGGGTTCAGGGGAGGCAAAAGAGACCAGGCCACCCGCTGCAACTTTACCTGCTGGTGTTGCTGTTGGACAGTGTTCCTTTAGAACATTAATATTTGTGTTATTATTATAATACAGATTAGTGTCCTTATCCAATTTTTGGCCTCCTCGGAAGAAACACCCCTATCTGACTAGTTCTGTTGTTTTAGAAAGAAAAGAAATGCAGTAAAAGCAGTATAAAACCAGTCTTTATATTTAGATTGTGACTGTGCAGCTAGCGAAAGAAACTGAGTAACCTTAGATTAACCTTAGAATAAAAGGAAAAACATAGTGCTAAATTTAGATTGTAACAAGCTGCTTTTTTTGCAATTGTACACTGAGCTCAAAAAGCATTTATTAGTTAATGAGCTGCAGCCCTATAAAATCTGTGGCCGCTTATTACATATTAATGTGCCAATTTTTGTAGAAAATCGTCTGCCACGGGCACACAGCCAGTGGTGTAGTCTACGTGATACGCAGGTATACGCCGTATACCCACTAGGAAAGGACAAGGATTTCCGTATACCCACTTAAAAAAGCGTGAGGATACGTAACAATATCGTTTTGTGACAGAACTTTCATTCATAAATTCACCACGTCTGTGTTGCGTACACAGACTGTGGTTGCGATTGCGAATCACTAACATTTTTGGACCATTGGGGCTTCCGTGGCCTGTGACATTGATCTGACGTCACCTACCAAGGAAAATCAGTTGCTTGGCGGTCTTTTTTGGCGCAAGTTTGAAATTAACTAATGTAAAAGAAGATATGAAACGAAAGTAGACTCTTTGAGTGTTTTCGGAAGCCTGCCCTTAGAGCTACAGCAGCTTTGCGTGACACTTCAGCTGTAGCAGATGACACGGACGTTACAGAAAATCCAGTGCGACTCGCAATTTTGACCAATCACCGCAACTTTTCTGCACTTTGATCAACTATTCGCTGCGTCCTGATGTTTACTCGAGCACATCTCTGCAGTCTGAGCGCGATGCACTGAAGCTCACTCTCGCTTATATCTGAGGTAAATCATTAACACCATTACCGCTTACATTACATGTTTTATTGAACTAAATGCATTGCAATCGGCTAAAACGAATACGCAGTTTACTTTTCTAAACAAAAGCGCTCCAAGTCCGTGTTTCTCATACTTTTTGTGTGAATCGCGCCACAGTTCTGCACACACACACAAAATACCGGCAGTTCAATGGGGGACGCGCATCTCTTAAAGGGGCCGCGCTATATTCCTCCTTCAGGTTAGGTGTGGTTCTGGTGCGCTCCCAGGTCCGTGTGTGTGTGTGTGTGTGTGTGTGTGATGGGTAGGTTTAGGGGTAGGGGTATTAGTGTGTCTGTGTGTGATGGGTAGGTTTAGGAGTAGGGGTATTTGTATGTCTCTGTGTGTGTGTGTGTGTGTGTGTGTGTGTGTGTGTGTGTGTGTGTGTGTGTGTGTGTGATGGGTAGGTTTAGGGGTAGGGGTATTAGTGTGTCTGTGTGTGTGTGATGGGTAGGTTTAGGGGTAGGGGTATTAGTGTGTCTGTGTCTGTGTGATGGGTAGGTTTAGGGGTAGGGGCATTGTGTGTGTTTTTGTGTGTGTGTGTAGTGGGTAGGTTTATGGGCAGTGTCAGGGGAAAGAATGTACAGTTTGTACAGTATAAAAACCATTATGCCTATGGAGTCCCCACAAAGAAGTGAACCGCGCGCGCGCGCGTGTGTGTGCGTGTGCGTGTGTGTGCGTGGTAAACAGAATACAATTTTATATCTCCTTGTTATTTCAGATGATGAGAGAAATGAGAACTTCTGACCAGCCTTGTCGACAGAAAGTCAGGCTAGGGAATTTAAAAGCAAGCATCCTTGGTTAGAGTGGAGGCAGGAGGGACAGTACGTTAGGTAGATAACAGCTGATAAAACCTGTGTTTCAGGTACCATTTTCATATAACATTTAAGGCTAAATGTAGCTCTTAAAGGTAGGCTATAGATCACCCAAAAATGTAAATTGTGTTATCATTTCCTCACCCTCAATTTGTTCCAAAACTGTGTGAGTTTCTTTCTTCTGTTTATGCAAAAGATGATATTTTGAGAAATGTTGGTAATCAGACAGTTGGCAGCATGCATTGACTTTCATAGTCTATATTTTTTCCTACTGTGGAAGTCACTGGGTGCTGCCAACTGTCTGATTACCAATATTTATCCTTAAATGTTATATGAATATGTCAGCTGGACCACAGGTTTTTGCTTAAAATGAGCAAAATAATCTGCCAAAGGGGGGAGAGAAATAGTCTTAATTCAAACAGAAAACAACATTATTTTTTCTTACCCCAATGGCAGATTATTATCTTATTTTAAGCAAAAACTCTTAATTTTGTGTATTTTTTCCCAAAAACAAGACAATACTTTTTACTTGTCTAGTAAATGTTTCTTAATGTACGAATTTTATATATATTTTGACTAGAAACAAGACGAAAAATACTAAGAAAAGCATTTTTTGCATTAGTGAGTGTGGTGGTGCCTGTGTCACTCTGGGATGGGTGCGTATGGGGGCGGGGGGAAATCACAGTATACTCACTACAAAAATCTAGACTACACCACTGCACACAGCCTAGAATAATGATCTATATTATTTTGCGGAAGTATTATTAACTTTGATAATAATAAATGTAAAAAAAAGTGCAACTCGTGTTTGTCCAAGTCTTCTTAAGCCAAAGCAGTGTCGATACTGAATGCAGCCAGTGCATGTCTTTCTGTGGATCAGAGGCAATGCCTCACAGATAATGTCCAGTCCCTTTTTTGACAATATTTAATAGTGTTAGTAAGTTTATCAATTCACTCTGCTTAGACTAACTAATTATAATTAGTAAAGATAATTTCTTCATGCCTTAAAGGCACAATATGTAAGATTTTTGGATTAAAATATCAAAAAAACACTACAACAAAGTTCTATATTTATTTGACTTGTTTATTTGCATTATCACAAATGTTTTCAAGAACATTTAAATCCAAAGAAATAAGCTGTTTTAACCGGACCATGTCCGTGCGTCGCCTGTCAATGACATACCAGCGTTACCCTCGATTTTCGATTTTGTAGAAACCAAAAACACTTTGTTTGATTAGACCAACACGATCTCATGGTAATGCTTATCAATAGTACGAGTGTGAAATCTCGTAGAATGGATACGCCAAAATGAGTTTTGGCATGCAAATGCTAAGCAGTTTTTATTGTTTGAATCTGGTTTTCTTGATTTACCTTAAGTACCACGTTTTACCATGCCTCATATCGATCTAACTTACTGCAGTGTACAACAAGTGTCTCGTCTGCGGCATAATAAAAGCTTTGCAAAATAAAAAATAAATAAAAAACATATACTTACTTTTTTACATACTTATTCTTTGATTGCCAAGATGAGATATTTAAAAGTTTTTTTCCTGTGAAAATAAGTTCTTTATGCCACCCTTGCTTTATTTAGTCTAAGCTGATCCACGAATATGCAGCTTAGCCCGTCACCAGTCACTCACACCAGCTCAGAGATCCACTCGGTCAACTCAAGTGACTGTAGTAAACGCTACAGAATGGCATGTGAGGATACTGGTTTAATTCAGCCATGTATGTCTAAACCAGACACTGATTCAGAAGAGGATGAGTGAATTATACAGCCTGCAATTATCTGCAAGTGGATGTATCAGAATGGTAATGTGTTTTATGTATTGCTCTCTATGTCAACACATTACAGTAATTACTATGATTAGCCTTTTTCTTGACTACATTATCAAACTGTTAATAATGTGTTGCTAATATTACAAAAACCAAAACCAGGTTCCTGTTCGCCATCTCAGAGTCAGAAAGCTGCCTTCTAAAAATTAACATCCTTACCTTTGAAAATTATGTCAATGGAGAAAGATATATAGTTAATAATAACATCGTTATATATCATATACATAATTCACCCACTATATTGCTCAAATGTACAAGATTTTTCATATCAAGAGAAAAATAAACTGGGATAACCTGGCTTCTCTTGAGACTCCCCCTGCTTGTTTCACAGCATATGCTAAAGACACAACATGTTTGTGATGTAGAGAAAGGGCGGTTTCAAACCCCACTTTTGAGTCAACTGCAGATTTAAAGGGTTAGTTCACCCAAAAATAAAAATTCTGTCATTAATTACTCACCCTCATGACGCTCCAAACACGTAAGAATTTCGTCCATCTTTGGAACACAAATGAAGATATTTTGATGAAATCTGCGAGCTCTCTTACCCCTCCAGAGACAGCTATTATATATAATTTATATATATATATATATATATATATAATATATATTAGGTATAGACTTTGTGAAAATAGTCCATGTTACTGCAGTGGTTCAGTCTTCATTTTATGAAGCGACAAGAATACTGTTTGTGCACATGCACATACTAGAATGAAACTGTTGAATAAAGTTATTTTTGCACACATAATGTATTCTCATAAGTCCTCAAAAACTGAATTTCATTTCAACTGAAGAAAGACATGAACACCTTGGATGAGATGAGGGTGAGTACATTTTCATTTTAAAGTGAACTAATCCTTTAATGACCGATTTTTGGGTGAACTAACCCTTTAAGGAGAAATTACTCACTCACACACACACACACACACACACACACACGCACGCACACACAACACTCAACTTTGATTTACACTGTCTTTAACAGTGCAGGTCTACTAACAAACCTATAGTTGTTCATCAAGTCAACAGCAACTGACTGAAAACAGGGGTGGAGCATGAACCGAGAAACAAAGTCCATTACAGACAGGCACATGAGCAGCAATGTTCATACAAAACCATTTCAAAGAACACCATCTAGTGGATGATAGAAGAAACCACAGAAGACTTTATGTTTCCACCAGACATCCAAACTGCTTATCCACTGTTGGGTTGCTAAGCCTGCAATTTAATTAAATAATAATTGAAGTATAATAAATGAATAGTAATGCAGTTTTCAGAACATGATTCTCTGGTTGGGTGTAGTAGATCTTGGTCGTTTCTGTGTTATTGTACTCTGTACTGCTTGGCAGAAGGAAAGTTATACTTTGAACTTCAGTCTCAACATTTAAATTAAAATCTTAACAAAAACTATCAAAAACTTAACTTTAAAACTTTGGACTATCTCCATAACTAAATTTATTTTATATAATCTTATTTAATTATAATACATTTTATTGTAACATATTTGTAGCCTTTTTCAGAGTATAACTTCTAAGCTGTATTCGCCTAACAATTGCCGGGCCAATCACATCGTGTATAGAGTCGGTGGGCGGGGCCATAATGACGACGGGCGAGTTGTGTTAGCGTGCTTCTAGTAAACACAGAAACTGGCGAACAGCGGTCTTTCCAATCAGCTCTGACCGTGACTCTGGAAGACTTGGAGTTAAGCTTTTCTCTGAGAAAAGAACAAAGAACGGCACTGAAGTCATTCTTAAAAAGGGAAGATGTGTTCGGAGTTTAGCCGACCGGATACGGTGAATGTTTAATCTATCAACAAGCTCTGCTTCACCTTCGTTGCTCTGGTTGGTGTAGCGCTATCCTATCGCGTGCAGAGGGAGTTTGAAAGACAACCCGCCCCTCGGATTGAGCCCTGTCTATGGTGAGTTTCCAGACCAAACATCTTGATGTGGGTCTGGCTTGTCAGGCTAGGGTACAACATCATCTGCCAGAAAGCTGGGTCTTAGACCTAGTCAAAGACAGCATTTCTGTTTGTCATAATCCACAGATGATAAATATATATCAGCAAAATTCATTCTTAATGCTATTAAGGTCCTTAAGCCGCCATATGCAGTGGATTTATTAAGTCTTTAAAAACTGCTGAACGTGCCTCAGAGGTAAGAGGTAAGTGTGTGTCTGTGTGTATGTGTACAGTACACACAGTTTGACAGTATCATACTAACATAATTACAGCCTACATGTGATTTCATGTTGCATCTCAGCAGATGTGCATTAAAACAAAACAGGTTTGGGTAACACTTTACAATACGGGTGCACTAATACGCATGAATTCATGCTTAACTAATCAGATAATCATGACTTAATGTATTACTAATGGTGAACTAACCCATTTATTAATGATTACTGCATCAGCAACTAATGAAGATTCGACAAGATTAATAGATTAAGTAATCATTAAATTGTTATTAGTTAAAAGTCATAATGTATTACAGTTTTTGCCCATTGCTTGAACACTATAGACTCATGCTTAAACTAAAGTAACACAACTTGAAGCTTTTGTTACCATACCTCAAACACATGTAACCATTCCTTAAACAAAAGTGCTGCTTTGCACTCTAGTAACAATTCTGCAACACACTTGGTCCGGCATACTACACTCTGTTTCATACATAAGACACTTTGTTCAAAAATTCAATCTCGGTGCCATTTGGAAAACACATGTATCCAAAATACAATACACATTGTGCAATTGCAACCAAGGCACTTACTTGCAAAACTGAATACCAATCAGCCAACCACAAATAGTTAAGCCAGTTAAGCCATTTTGAGAACTTTGCAAGCATTGAGGCAGGGAGAGAGAGAGAGAGAGAGAGAGAGAGAGAGAGAGATTGTTAGGCTATACACAGAACAATATTTCAGATGATATTACAGCAACTTTGGTGGTTCATGTGGTAAGGCATGGCTCTGACAGTGAGGGAAGCTGGGCAGAGAGTCCACACACATCTAAGCCGGTTCACAGTTCATCCATCATAAGGACATTCAGACTGGAAAACAGCGACTCTCCATTCCAGACTGTATCTACTGTACCGTATCACTTTACTGTATTGCAAGTTGGCTAGTGCTCCTTTAGTAACAATTGTTTTTTATTTTTGTGTAACATACAGTACAGTACAGTACATAGCACTGTACCATTGAGATTGTACTGTAGTCTGAAGTATAGAACTGAGATGTACAGTAGTATGTCATTTGTAACATTTCAGTACTTTCATTTTTGGTTAAAACCTTTGTTGTAATAAAAGAACAGAAACTGTAAGTGATGCATTGCTTCGCAGAGTGTAACTGATGAACTGAATAAAAACAGTGAAAAATAAAGACTACAGTGTTTTATATAAAGTAGACTAGTGTGTACCCCTGATCTGAAAGTGTATTCATATGATGCAAGTATGTATCATTTTGCCATCATATTACTTAATCAATTAGTTAATAATCATGTGCCCCAACAAATAAAGTCATAACATAATGACACCTTTGTAAATCAATGATTAATTAAAGCAGACAACTGGAAGTTGAAATGGCTTTGACCCGTTGTGGTAATTAACACGTTAATTTAAATTATTATAGAATAAGGAATTAACATATTATGACTTTTAACTAATAACAATTTAATGATTACTTAATCTATTGATCATGTTGAATCTTCATTAGTTGCTGATGCAGTAATTATTAATAAATGGGTTAGTTCACCATTAGTAATACATTAACTCAGGATTATCTGTGCATTAGTTAAGCATGAATTAATGTGCACCCGTATTGTAAAGTGTTACCCAGGTTTGCTTTGCCATTATAAGCTAAAAAAGGTGTTTGTCTACTGATAATGTGTCAAGCATAACAGTGACTAACAGATGTATTTTATGTATGGAAGTTGCATATGTTTGACATTTGGATAGGATCTATGGGCTTGTTTTGGGAATTTGGCATTTGGGCTGTTTTTGTTACACAGACATGGCAATCCTGTATTCACCTAATCTAGCTGGTTATTTGAATTGTTGGCATTGAATTTTAATATTCAAATGTTATTGAGAAGAAGAAAAAAAAAACGTTTAGATATCAGGCTGCATATCTGATGGTTACACATTGGATATGCTAATCTTTAGTCGCTTCTTTGAAGGCATCTTGAATAAAACAGCTCAATATTTACGATGCTACCTGTTTTTTTTTTACATTAGGACGCATGTTGTGAATAAACCATATTAATCAAGCATATCTAAAAATGTGGTGCGTTTCCTATAGATGGCAGCATTTATCAACATTTTAGACTTCAAACAAAAAGGTCTCTGTCTGGAATGGAAACATTACTCTTTTAGGAATCATGGCTTTGCATTTAAGTGTATTATTAGGGGAGTCAAATGAATCTATTAATAATTATATTGATAAGGTGAATCATTATGCAGCTGTCATGCCTTCTACCTAATGGTGACTCAGTCATCTGGAGGCTGCAGTGATGAGGTAAGGAGCACAGGACAATCCACAGACTAAACAATGTCATCCTAATGCTCTTTGACTACACGGGGTCCCACTGCATTGATCAGGGAATCAAACAATTCCCATGGTGTTGCGCAAGGATCCCATTTCCAAGGAAAAACAAGCTGAAATCAATCTCTGTCAGCTGTTGGCCTGACAAGGTCAATAAAAGATAAACCCACCATACTAGATAACCTAGTCTAGACATTATAGCTTTCATGATCATGTATTTCAGTGGATGGAGTTTCAGATCAAACGGTTGATTCAGCAGCAATACGTTATTAGTCAGCACCAAAATCACTTGCTCTGGCTTTTAGCGTATAGTCACCTATACAATTAGGGCTGGTATCTGTTATTCAAACCAAGAGATCAAAGTTAATATTGCTTTTTGGTAACAGTGATTGAGGACATTGATGTAAGATGTAACCTATTCAAATAAATAGAAATCACGAAAGGGGTGTACAGATCTTTGAGCAACAACTCTTAGAGAAGTGTCAACCTGCAAACAGTGGCTACTAAAGTGATGCAGAAAAAACAAACAAACAAAACATGAGATTTCATTGCATGATAACATTTGCATATACACAAGAAATTGACATATTTATGAACAGTAAACGGTAAAGAGGTGTGGTCACATAAGTGAATTTTCAAGGGCAAAAAAATAAATCTCTTTTCAGTAGTGTAGCAATGAAGCGCTCACACAGCAAACCAAACTGCTTGCTGTTGTTAAACGCAGCAAATCTACACATGGAAATCAAATTAGCCACATTTCACATGTAGTAGACGCAAACATTTTCCTGAGCTCGCATGTAAAGAGACTTGTGCACATGCCAACCTTTACTTGTGCACATGCGAAAGCCTCAAGGTTTTTCTTATTTGCAAAGTACAGTAGTAAAGTGTAACTGTAACACTTAATCCTTAAATAATTAAACAAAAAAGCACATTCAGTCCATTGTAAGAAATTCTAAATTCTGTAGCACAATTTCCATTACATTTCTAATACAAAAGAACAGGAGGGACATGATTTGATTTACAAGACATCTTCAGTTTTTGTTCCAAAAATACATCTACTTAGACACACTCTTTATATCTGGCAGGATGCGGCTGTGCAGTACACTTGGTCAAAGACTTTTCTCTCTGAGCTCTGAATAGCTTGATTTCCACTGTAGCCTGTAGCAACACTGAACTTGCAGGGACAATGGAGTCTGATCAGCATAGGAAGGTGAAGGCACTATTGTGCCAGCTCCCCCTCAGGGTGCATTATTAGGTCAACCCAGGCTGCAACTCTGAGCATTTATTTGCACTATGGAAAATATTGACAGGGAGCTATGGTTTGCGTCATTGATTTAAATTTAGGGAGGGGGCAACTGGACTCTCATCGTATCAGGGTGATTAATTAAAAAGCAAACGTCTTTTAGCACGGCTGGCTGATTCGCACTGCAGGGTGGAACAGTGCAGATTAGAAAAAGGGAAAGAGAAAGGGAGGGGTGCATTAGATTCGGGATAGCGAACAGGCCCAGTACTGGACATCCGCATTTAGCTGCAAGGGAAAATGGATGAAAAACATTAGCCGTTCGTGCACTGCCTAGTTTTGACAGCTTCTGCTCCAGGCTCCTGGATTTCTGACCCATTACTGCAGCCCTGTGTGGCATCTAGTTGGTGCATTATGTTTCATGTCATCTCCCATTTGTCTCAATGTGGCTGATGTCTATTGAGAAAGCCAGTTCTGCCCCAGACGTTTCATACCTCAGTCCACTCAGCCAGCGATAAAAATGTATGGATCAGTCGCATTGTTGTTCCTTTTATCATGTGCATTCAGTTGATTTAACAAACCGACCAGATGGGACAGTCTACAGTGTAGTGATTGGCCGAATGTACAAGGCCAATGTTTTTTTACAGTTACTTATGACTTCAAATTGAACAGGAAGGCCATGTGCCTGCAGACTACTTTACACAGCCCGCTGTGCGCTTATTATAGTATTTATATTGCTTAAAAACTATTTTTTTAGATTGCACATTAGGCTGGTCCTGTTACCTTGGAACTGAGGATCAATGGCAATTTGCTCACTTTTTAACAAAAATACAGATTTGGTTTTAAATTACAGCAACTAAAGTAAACAGCATCTAAGTACATTAGAATATCACTAGCTTATCTCTAGAAAGGTCAATGTATTGAGGGTCTATTGATCTCTGACGAGTGACAAAACGGCGTGTGATAAGCATCATTTTGAGGTTCCATTAAATAATCAATGTAGTAAAGACTTTTTTCTCTTTTTTGGCACATGCCCTGTGGATTTCAAAAGGTCAGTATTTGTTAGTTCATTGGCAGAGTGGTTAATCAATCAATACAACTCTTGGCCGAGAATGTTGGCAACTACACACACACACACACAAACACACACACACAAAAGATTTTACTGTTTTAGTAGCTGTCTAAAGCTGCCCATGTCAGGAGCACGAATGGTTAAATCTTATTTCTGATAAATAAATCATCAGTTGGAGTCTGACTTATTCAGTCTCTCACTTAGAGAAGAAGAAGAAAAACATTCTTGAAAGAGAATATATGGTTTGTGCAGTAATTATGTATATGCTTTAATAGCAGTGAGAGACCGCTGAAGTACAAAGGCCATTAACAGAAGGCAAACCTTTGCTAATAGGCTTTTACAGTGGCGTGACTGCGATATGTCATGCACAAGAGACCAGAGCTCAAGTATGTCTTGACTACCATAAGCAATTTCATTATGGAGGAGAGTTGGCCTTCATGTCACAGGCACCAGCACTTTGATTGGCAGCAAACATATGTAGATCTTGACCGCATAGACTCTAAACGATGTCTGGAGAATGTCACAAGATACAAACTCATGGGTGCTGTTAAGAAATATCATAAAAGTTTAAACAGTAATAAAATCCCTCAGTCCTGAGATTTTTACAAATAAACAATGTTTATATATACAATTTTATGTTATTTTAGTGGTTATTTTAAAACAAAACTTTTATCAAATGAATGCCTGCTTATAGGCATTTATTAGTCATTGAATGCCTGCCTTTTTCACATTATAGTGATTTTTACATTAGTATGTAGTGACTAATTCTAATGAACAACATCTATATATATATATATATATATATATATATATATATATATATATATATATATATATATATATATATATATATATATACACTTATTCCCAGTGTTGGGGAAAGTTACATTTAAATGTAATGCACTCTGTCTTGTCGTCTTACAATAGTGTCCGTTAAGTCCATGAGACTGTAATCTAGCATAGCCAGACCTTCAGACTGACGGCAGAAGGTCTGGACTCTTGTGCTAGCTTACTGGTAAGCGCTCATTGTCACAGTTTTAAACACGACGGTGTTCTTCTTCTACAAGGGAGTTTGGCGTCACAGCATTTGTTTCCAGGCAGACCGTTAAAAAATACAACACATCTTGCGGACATCCTGCAGAATTCAACCAATTAGATGACGACTTTGAAACTCCTGAAGTGATTCCAGTGTGCCATTTGCATCAGATGTCAGCCAACGGTCTGTGGGCATAATATCTAAGGCTGAGGCTAATGATACAGTAGGGTGTCTCATTTGTCATTTTAGGATTCAGAAGAGTGCTCACGAGCCCCCTTTGCGGTTGATATGTGCCCTCGATGCGCACTTCTGCCGAGGCCGCACTGGTGCGGGTTACGCAGCGGACTTCTTCCCTGCAGTCTAAGGGCCATTACGTTGTGAAAGTGTGGACTCAGAGGATGACCGTGAGGGTTTAGGGTACCATTTGGGACAGGGGGTATGCCTTAGCACCCATGGATTTTGTCTTCTTACAGGCCTTGGACAGGAGATGCAGAGTAATTTGTGGGCACAAGTGTACCGCTATTGCATGCTCTACCTGAGGAATATCCACACAACCCTTGGCAGCCCCACCATCCAGGGTAGTGAGAGTGGAGGAATCTGCGAATTGGCTTCGGACAGTGAAAACTACTTTCATTGACTTCTGATTCTGAACCTCCTAATGCACTTCCGGGAAGAAAGGCACTGGGGCGGGGCTGCACCCAGGAACCAATCACCTAACTCCAAAAACTCAAGACAAGCTGGAAGGCTCCACTCAAGTCAGAATACTCAGCCTGAGGGACCACACCTGAAAGCACTTACTCCAACAGTGCTTACTCTTCTCTCCACCAGTGTGAAATTATCTCCTGTAGTATGTCTTTCATTGCTTGGTGAGTGGATCGCTTTGTGACCACTCGGCTCCGAAGTATCTGAATGAATCTGAATGAGTGGATATGTGCCGCCATCTTATATAGCCATATGTACGGAGGAGTGGCTCGGCTCAATTCCATTGGCTGTTTTTTGAAAACTCAGAAGTAATCGGTGCTATCAAGTGAGGCCCCATGTCAGTAGACATAACGTTGTAGTGACTGACAGATGGGGAATTTGCATTAGTTGTAATGAGTTACCCCCAACAATGCTTATGTCCTGGAGCAGCTCACACAGTGTTATAGTTAGTGCTGTTGCTAACATGCAAGTAGTGTGTAATGTGTAAATAGATGTGTAAATCTGTTGCTAACATGCAAGTAGTGTGTGGTGTGTAAATAGACACTTTAGTATAAAATATGTCCATATAACCAGTAAAGTCCACTTCTACCTGTAATGTTCTTTCCACAATGAATGCACAAAAACACTTCACCACAGTGTAAATAACTAATTAAAAAAAATAATGGGGTAAACTGCTACAACTGTTTGTGTACATGTTGCAGTTCATGGCTTTGTTGACACATTTCCAATAATGCTCAGGTCTATAATTAAGGCTCTTCCCACTGTGATGCAGGAGAAGAGGTCTAATCCATAATTAGCTCACCAAGTAAAGCAAATGCATTCTCATACAATTAAAGAGAGAGAGAGAGAGAGAGAGAGAGAGAGAGAGAGAGAGAGAGAGAGAGAGAGAGAGAGAGAGAGAGAGAGAGAGAGAGAGAGAGAGAGAGAGAGAGCACAAACACACAACATTCATAGTGGCCCCCTGTGTGAGCTTTCTCATTAAGAACTCAAACTGCTTCACTGGCTGCTATTTAATGGAATTGAATTTTCTTTAATTGGAGTTTGCCATTCTTGATACTCTGCAACAACAACATACGGAGGATGTGTTGGTGCGTGCTGAACCAAGAAAACTAATAAACTGTATAATTAAAGAAATTAAGTGTTGCATGGAGAGAACTGAATAGTGACTTCTCAGGACGTCTGTTCGTTAGTAAATTGTGCTGTGGTTTCTGAGTGGGTCACTAATCACAGCAGCCAAAGGGTGGCACTAGAGACCCATTGCCTCTAAATCAGCCAGTGAGTATTCCTTTAGGGTGAGGAATAAGATGCTTTTCTGCTGGAGGTCAAGAGGAGTGGAGAGGTGGCCTCCGTATACATGTATCCCCTTGTGTTTTGTGCCGACTCAGAAAGAGGACCACTGGCAAACATGCTAGAGCTTTTTTGGGGGACAAAAATGTCTCAAATACAATATTCATATATCAAAACTACACCTGCTATTCTGGGCAGAATAGAAATAGGAAATGGTATGAGAGATGTGTGGCACTGACTGGCTTTAACCAAATGAAGTCATAAGACAACCTGGTTGTTATTAATGGCTTACTGTATCATTTATATCTATATCTTCAGTGTATGCATAATTATTAGGCAAGTCAATATTCTGACTATATCTTATATGTAAGATATAATAGTGTTGAAAGTGAAAAGTGAGTCTGAAGTGCAAAATTACATTTTCTTTTACAGATGAACTACAACAAAAAATGTTTCTTTAGTACAGGTATGTCTGTCTATCTGTCCTTCATCCATCCAGCCAGCCAGCCAGCCCCCCTTCATGAACTTTCTGTTTGTTTATATCAGTCCCCTGCTTTCCTTTGTTCCAGTTTCCCACTCCTCGTTTGTAACGATGGTTTCTGATGAACAAGTCTTCATCTACTTATCATTTGTGTTCAATCGCCTTGTGTATTTTGTATTTTAAGTTCCTTCTTTTCATTCAGTTGGTGTCTGGTATTGTTTATGTTTGCGCTGCCTTCCTGCTACTGGATTGGCTAAATTTTATTTATTAAAGAACATTTTGTTTGTGGAAACAAACACCATCTTTATCTGAACCGGATCGTGACTGACTACAATCCATCCATCCATCCATCCATCCATCCATCCATCCATCCATCCTGTTTTTCAAGTGGGCCTAACAGTATATTATTATTCAGGTAAGAAAATATAAATGTAATAAAATTAAAAAATAAATTATTAATAAATACAGATTAATGCTGACAATTAGTTCTAAAGTTATAAAACATATTAATTCAAGAGCAGCGAGTCATTTTCTTTGTCTTTTGTTCTTTAATGAATATGACGGACAGTAGCAGGAATAATACTGTCACTTTAAGGCTGCATGTCCACCAAAGCATTTTTAGCCAGCTGAAAATGCCTTGGTGTGGGTGCTTGAGAGCGCATTGGCAGCACATCCTTTTTTTCCAGTTGAGACTCTTTGCTTGTTATAATATGGATTATCCACAGAAGTGTTACCAGTATGTCATTTACAGGTAGTTTGTTTCGTATTGATTCTACATAAAATTGCTGATACAATGTAAAGTATTTGCTCTGGCTCTTGTTTTCAATTATTTTGTTCCATTATTATGCTTGTTGTTTTCATCTGTTGACATTGTAGAAGCATTATGTGGCGGTTGGTCTGTGTTGTTTTTGTCCCGCCCCTCCTCCACTGTGATTGAACGGCTGGGTGAAAAGTGATAGTGATGAGCACTGCGTTTTACTCAAAGTTGAACATTCTTCAACTCTGAGACGGTGAGCATGAAATACTCAGCACCTTGTTACGCTCATGGCGTTCTAAAAATGGAGCGCATTGAAGAAAATTAAACACTTTGGTGGACACATGGCCTAAGAGTTAATGCACGGATCCAATATACTGTTACACAAAATCCCTTATCTTTCTCTAAACTATATTTACGTTCCAAAACTGAATACTCGCAGATCATTTTGACATAATTTTGGATGTATTTGACTGCTAAAGTGCAGCGAGCCTCTCATTTTGGTACTTGCGTGAGCGGCATGTGCGCTCCAATTTTTAGATCAGTGGTGCACGCCTTTGGTGTGAGCGCAAAACGTATGGGAATGACTAAAATGATGTGCAATACATACATTTTTAAACAGAGCGTATGAGACGAGTGAGGGAGAGGATGTGTGCCACTTCATTGTCGGAGAGAAAAGAGTTATAACATTATTGCCTGTGCAGAAATTGGCAATAAAAACCGTCTCGGAATCAGAAAGACATGAGATTGATCGGTCAGTTACCATTCGGGCCGATCATAAGGAAAATAGTCTGATTTCGATCCCTAGCTGTTTGATCGGAGCATCTCTAATATGTTTCATCATATTTAAAAAACTGTATTCTACTCTACACTACTAACACTATTCAGAAAATCACAAATAAAAAGGGAAATCTTTTTTTTATTTTACTCTGCATTACAATAACAATACAAATAAATCCAAAGTGAAATGTTCACACACAGGAATTAACTGACTGATGCTTGTTTTCTGTAAGAATTGTTGGCATATGAAAGAACAAAGAAGCTGTATAGCTACCTGTCTAATATAAACCTTCTTCAATAATATTTTGTGTGCTGTTTCCTCTTTGTTCAGGTTTAAAGAGATCAGCTAAATGTTCTGTTTAGTATAGTTTTACGTGTGTAATCTAAACTCAAACAGTTGCAGAGTGGATTGTCCATTAAACTCATAAAGCAACTCAGCAACTATAATAAATCACAGGTGAAAGACCTGTCACTATACAAGCACCATGAACAGCACTGGTATATAACATCAGGTTAATGTTCTTTGTTGAGGGTAATCTCTATGCAATATCAGCTTCAAAGATGTGGCAGGCATCCGACAACCTGTTGCCAGAGGGTAGGATTTGTATCTTATCACCCATAATTCCATGCTAGGTGCATAGTACAGGACAGTTCATCATTAATACGACTGACTGTCAAAAAGCATGTGTTTTGGCACACATGCAAAAGATATAATTGTCTACAATTTGCACAATAGCTGACCATGCCTTGTTGACCAAAACTCATCAACAGATCAAACGGATTCTCATTGTGTGAACCATCACATGCAAGATCATAATTCAATTATCAAAATTAGTCAGAAACGCATGTAAACCATAAATATCTGACATTGAATGTTTGCAATGTCTGCCATGGCAAATGGCCAGCCAAAATGAAAAGGGGGTCACGCTTGTATCAATCAAGTCTGGAAGCATATCTGGAGTTTACCCAGGACAATCACAACTATTTTTGAACATGGAGGAATGTCACAACCCTAAACAGCAGCAGAATGCATGGTGGTGGTGTTAGTGGGAAAGACATAATAGAGTGTGTAAAAAATGAACAAGCAAATGTGAATTTGAAGTTTACGCGTAACATTTCTACCAAAATAAATGTACTTTATGAATAAAAATGTTCATTTTGTTTTTGTGTTCCTTAGTATTTACATTCACCTGTAGGCTACATTTTTACCTACAGTTGAAATGTGTATCAAAAAAGTACAAAATGCTCAAAATGTAAAGTACAAAAAAACTACCAGTATATAGCAAAACTAGTTGTATACAGCAAATATTTACACTGTGAAAAAAACACTTTACTGACACAATACCGGTTTTGAAGCATGAATTAAATGTTTTGGGGGAGCTACTACATTAGCACTTAGAGTTTTAAGAATGTTAAGAGTCTTTCGAAAAAATGTGCCAAAGTACATAATTTGATGAACTTATTGTGTACATACATGTTTTTACAGTACATACTTATATTTAAATACATAATTATAGATGTAATAATTCAGTCAGTCAGCAGAGAGACTACTTAAACCAGTCTTATCTCGACTAAGACACCAGGTGATGTTAGATCACGATAGTCATGAGTGGAGAATCTGATGAACATCGGAGTATATCTGCTGTTGCTTTGAGCTACAGATTATTGGTTCCACTGATCAACCTGAATTTAACTTTCAGCTGATCTCTCTGATTAGTCCGGAAAGTTTAATTGGTCAGTACTGGGATGTGACTGTGATCATGAATGCTTATAGAAAGTGTAAGCAGTGTGACTGTAGGGCTCAGATCCACCCTCATCACGGAAAGATAAATCTTTGATACCAGCAGATAAATGATCTCAATAACAGAAGCCAAGAATTTCACACCATGCTCGAGGAATCTTTCATCAGACACACCTATACCCAGCACTACCAGAGCAGTAGACTGAGACATGCTGACGAGAGCCAGATGGATATGGGTGAATAACTGCAAAACAGAGGAAGACAAAGCTCATATAGGTGAGAATGCTCTCATTCAGACCCTTTCACATTTACACTAATATTCCACCCCTGACACTTAGATGTCACCCAGAAGTCATAGACATTTCTGCTACAATGCCATTTCAACATGTCATTTAGTGTATACAGCATTCCATTATGATTCCATTGGAAGAAAATGCCAGCCTCTTTTCTCAATCTTGCTATGGTTAATGCATGCTAGGGCCTACTATTTCTCCATTCTGAAATTGTGATAAGGAGCTTGTTGAGTTCTAGTGATTTGTTGTCGGAAGGAACAGGAATTATGGAGGACACCAGATTTATACTTGCTTATTTGTTGGGAAAACACATTAAATATAAAATTATATTTAGTGTCCCAATTATTTACAACGGTATAAACATTCACCACACTATCTAGATAGTCAGCTTGCTGATGACCCTGGATTTTCAATCAAATACATGCTATTTTTCACTGTATATAAAACATACAGTACGGTTCAAATGATCATTCATGCAAATATGCACTACTTTAATAACAAGACAAGGCATTGAAGGCAATGTAGCTGTTGCAGGAATGGTCCGCCAAATGTAACTTCGGTATATGGAACTTAGGTATCAAAATTATCCCTGAGCTTCTCAGTGGTAAATAGGACTTCAGAGGATGTTCATGTAAATTTTTTGCTAGTAAACTCATATTATAGTAATTCCAATATCAAAGGAACATGGCATAATTTCATAGCTATCACTGAATTTATCCTAAATGCACGATTGAATTTCAAAATTTGACAAAATTAGATAATTACTGGACATGACAAATAATACAAATATTCTCTCCATACATTTACCCATTTATCTCACATCAAGCTCTTCCCTGACTTCACTATTGTCTGCTTAGTTACACGTGAATGTAAAAAAAGAAGTTAATAATAATAATAATAATAATAACTTTTTATGGTGTATTTTCAAAGTTTAAGATTAAAAGTGTGGGTCTGGTACAAGGGAAAAACAATCAACTCTATACCTAATAGGCATTTAAAAAAAAGAAGTGATGATTGAATGCTAAAAAGTTTTCATGGCGTTCATACTGTATAACAAGAAGAAAAGAGTTGAAATTTGTTCATTTTAATAAACTTCAAGCCCTAGGACATACGAGTGGCCAAAGTTGATGAAATCCACCCACATATTATTCACTCCTTCCTTCAAATAGTCATGTTGATAGTCTGCGAGCTACAAACTGTATAGATTTTCCTAACATCAAACAGATAAAGGTCAGATTGTGCCAGAGGCTCTTCTGACCCACAGGCTCCCTGCTCCCCTCCCCTCGTGTGCTCTTAATCCAGAGGAACACTGAGGCTTCCAGCACAGATTAGTGGTGTTAGCCTGCAGGGCTTTCGACTGGGCTGCCGCCTGAAAACAGATCCCTCACTGTGCCCATGACCCCAGTGCTGAGATGTGGATAAGTGCCATATGGATGAAGGTGGGTCCTATGGGGTCCAGTTCCTCACAGACAGCTGGCCCTGCTGGCCCTCCTAGGCGGCAGACACCTCATGTCAGAGAGCAAAAACATGTGCCGTAGCAAGTTAGCTAAATACTGCAGATATAGATTAGTGATCCCTGGCAGGGGCCGATGCTCTTACACAGGACTGGAGTTGAACAGAGGGAAAGGAAAAAGGCTTTGAAATGGATCAAAATCCCTCTCTTTGTCATTTTAAGTACATGGAGTCATGAGAGGAACAACAAGTAAATCATGGTTTAGAAACAAAAAATACAGACACTGTTTGTTTCTATTGAAAATGTTTACATGTGACAAAGATCTTTTGTTTAGGGAATATTCCTGGTTCAATACAAGTTCAATAAACGGCACTTGTGGCGTGATGTTGATTAACACGAAAATGTGAAAAATCTAGGTTACAGTGAGACATTTTCAATGGAAGTGATTGGGATCAATTAAAATAATAATTGCTTCAAAATTATAGTCACATGTTAGCATGATTTAAAATATACTATCTATTTTGTGTCGAGTTATATCCAGTTTTGCAATCCAATTCAACTTCATTGACATTATTACACAAACCCTAAACAGATATAAAATAATGAGAACAACTTTGCAGCCCAAATAATACAAGTTTTAACAGAAGAATTACAGTAAGTGATTTTTTTCAATTATAAGCTTCGTATTTCTGCTTATAAATTCCATGTATTTAACATTATGCCACAAAAGCTGCACTGTAAAAAAAAAAAAAAAAAAACTGCATCTATTCACAGAAATTCAGTTTGGCCAATTGGAAAATTTAGATGTGATCAGTCATTAGAAAATGTTCAATTGGAAAGATACATTTTTATTTACAGTGCTGATTGAGTTGTACCTGGAATATTTCTTTAATTAGACCTAAATCACATCATTGCACGACTCTTTTAATTGTCTTTTTGTGGACTATGCATTATTGAAATGTAAAAGTTCTGTTCATCTGTCAGTGTGGTGGCTGCATGCATGTTGTGTGAGCAGTCGCTGAGTGTCATGAGCATATCTGTCTAATTCCAGGGTTGCAGATGTTGTCTAGATTGGATGTGAGGGATTAAGATGTAACCCAAGAGCTCTTTGAGTGAGTCCGGCATGGCTGAATATGCTTCTAAAGACCTGGTGGCAGGCAATACTGGGCAATCTGCCAGGACAGTATTACCAACAGGGCACTTTAACAGGGTTTTACAGCTGGAGGGAATTTATAATGAATTTCGGAGAAGGGCTTTCTTAAAATGCTTTACATCAGTCCTTGGAGAGAAAACAAGTTGCCTTTAAACTGATGTACATTGCTTAAAGCTCAAATAAAAGTAGTTTCTTTTGGGGGAATTCGTTCTTTTTTTCATTGATAAAATGCTTGTAGAGCAAAATAAATAAATAAACGAATAAATTTAATCTCTTGATACGATTGCTTCATGGATTGCATTGTATTATATTTCAGAGGAGAGGTGCTTCATACTACGGATTAGATCCCAGGGAGAGGTAATTTCCTAAAAGCACTCTGAATTATTTGGTTATACAGGTGATGTAACAGTCGCAGACATGAATCCGATTTCTAGCTGTGAAGAAATAGGGAATCAGTGTAAAAGCTGGCAGACTTGAAACAAATAGATGGAAGATATGTGATATCAGGTTGGCCTATTACGGTTTGAACAAAGCTTCTGATGAGATGAATCCATCTGAAGATGAAGTGGAGGAAAAGCAGAAAAATACAATGAAAACAACATTTTTAAAAGAATTACAATAATCACAATAAAATGTAATTACAGAGAGATGGTACCAGCACAAGACAAATATCTCTCTATATATCTGACTGGCATCTGTTGGCTGGCTTGATACTCCCACATATAGTGAAAGGAGATTATGTTCCAGCATAAATGGAGCTTTTACTTTTTTATATTTTTTAAATCCAGCAGACCTAATCTAATCTTATCCCTCCCCAATCCAATTTTTAATGCTGGCTACACATAGGATTAGAGTGTTGGAGGTTGCTTTGTAGGCCATTTGACTAAAATGCAGCATCTGTGCTGGTTACTGAGAGATACAAACTCAAGAATGAGACTGAAGACACAAAAGGGGAAGACGAGACATATTTTAACAATATATAACTAGCATGCATTGGTATCCTGCATGTAGGTATTTCAACTAATAATCACACTGACTGAAATAAAAAGCCACAAATTAAAATTGATTAAAAGAGACAGTAAAGTAATCTATAGTTTTATAAATGATTTTTATTTCAAATAAATTCTGTTCTTTTGAACTTTATATTCATCAAAGAATACTAAAATATTCCACAAATATGATCTTTTCAACACTAATAATAATAAGAAATGTTTCTTGAGCAGCAAATTAGTATGTTTTCTGAAGGATCATGTGACTCTGGAGACTGGAGTGATGATGCTGAAAACTCAGCTTTACCTCACAGGAATAAAGGACTTATTAAGATTAAAATAGAAAAGAGTGATTTTGGACTCACAAGATTACTGCTTTGTATTTTTGATCAGAGAGAAACTTTCTATGAAGTGCAACGGCGTGACCTCCCTGTGACCTTTTAGATTCGAGAGGAAAAAAAGGTGTGGGGTGTCCTTTAAATGGCCACTAAACAGCTTTGCTAATAGAGCTCCATGGTAATGAACAGAATGGAAATGTGCTTCATTGCATTTCTTCGTACAACTTAACTTTCACAATCAGGCCATCTTCTGGCTGTTTACACAAGCTGTTTATGCAGTGATAAGCCCAGGTGATGTCAGGTTTGCATACTGAATAAATATTTGCCAGCAGACTGGCAGCTGTTTGTCAGGATGCCATTAAGCAGCCGTGTTGCAAAGCAACTTTCTGCTAGAAGCTCGGCATTCCCTCGTCTCATAGCATCAGCTCCATCATTACATATTCAAATACAGGACCAGTCCAGGTGGGCTCGTATCAGAGTGAGTTCACCAAAGAGCGTCGCTTTTAGGAGCGCACTGGCACCTGTTCCTTTAAACCTGAGGAATCAGTTTAAGATCTATTTGAGGTCAGATTGGTTCGGCACATTCATTCAATTCTTTAGTTAGTATAAGGTTGCCAATAGATTAAAGATTCTTATCCAGTTAATCATATATGCCAAATAATATATAAAATGAATCGCATATCAAAATAATTCAGAGACATTGTGGCAGATGACTGAATGAGTAAAAAGTAGCTTTAAAATCTATATACATTCTGCTCTATTTCCCTATTATTGAAGATTTCCCTTTTCGTCAGTATTTTGCACCAAGAGCTGTCAAGTTAACAAGTTCAAACTAAATTTGTAGACAAATTTCCGATTCTACTAAGAATATGGTGGACCCCCACATCCCCCCGACACTGTTTGATAAAAGGTTTTATATTTTTTTATAACATGTATGCATAAAAAGTAAGAATACATTTTTGGAAGATGCTCATGAAGTAAGTAACATGTTATCGAAGCAGCATGTAGTTATTGACATTCAAGTCTAATGACATTCAAATTCACACCCCAATTATTTAAGATTTACATTTTTCATACAGGTTGAGCAGAACATCAAATAGCTTCCTTTCCTTTAGTAATTCACCGCAACCGCTCTGCAAATTCAAGCATGCTTTATCCAGGGCTGTTTAGCCATTCTGTAAATGGAACATAATGCTATCGAAGCCCTGTACGCAATGGGCCATGAAGCTGCCTCCAGCCTTGGTGAGGGACGTATGCCTGCTACACTGGGTATATCACTAAGTAGAGACATCAGAGCCCAAGTGTAAACATCATTTGGACACTGCAGTTTTTCCACTCAAATGGGTTTGATGTTGATGAAGAGAGACCTCCTTTGAAAGCGCAACGATCTGCAATGTGGATGATCGATGCTGCCGGGAACGGACAGTAATTATTTGTGTTGCTGAGTGGGGGTGGCTATGCTTAAAGAGATGGAGCAAAGTTCTCTGGGTTTTATCGTCTCCATCTCACCACCGGCCTTCTGATGCAGAAGACAGCCGTATTGTAAAAGCAAGCTGAGGGAAATGGCAAACGTGTGGGGTTGTTTTTACAAGGCACATTAAGTTGCGAGAAGCAGGTTTTTATAGTGTTGCTGTAGAGATTCTGACTACACATCAAGTGCGGTTGAATGTTTTAGGAGTAACAACATCCAAATGAATGCATCAAAATTGTTCTAGATATTTTAATTCAAGAAAATAATAATATATAGAAATATATAAAAATGAAACAGTAAAAGGGACAAAAAGAAGACAGAAAAAATGAATAAAATCTACGCAAGAAGCTGCGAAGTGAAAAGAAACCAAGTCAGTCTGATGAACATGCCAACATCATTACTAATTTAGCTTGAAAACCTCATCTCCACATGAATGGAGAGAGAGAATGCCCCATTGCTCAATAACGTGATGGGAAATTGAAAGGAAACTTTTGCACTCCTGTTCAGAGGCTTTGCATTTCCGTACAGAGGTGCACATGGTTGGCAGGTACTGTCATCAACCGGTGACAGAGTGTTTTTCTGCTTGAGGAGACATCTTACTCGTGGATCTGCAAGGGACAAAATATAGATTCTGCCTTAGAGAGAGAGAGCGAGCAAGCTATGATTTCTCTGCTGGGTCATTTCAAGCATGCAAGGGTCACTTTATCATAAAATTCAAAAATCCAGTCAATTTTATTTAATCAGCTGAAATGGCAAAGTGTTTTCCAGATGATTAATCAAGTGCTCTCTCACAGAGGGGGCTTGTCTGCCAGGCAGACCTGCTCCGCTTTCTGAATCATTAAGAAAAAAAAGAAAAGAAGAGAAAGATATAAAAATACATCGCACCGCAGTCATTGCACAACAGAACCACCACCACTGCTAATGAGTGAGGCCACACTGCATAACTGAAGGACAAAATAGGAGGCAAGGACGTGCTTTCTATGGAGCCTGTGTTGCATGTGTGCTGCTTTTGAAGGCTTATTTGTGGTTCTTTCTAAAGACCTTGAAAGTATGGGTTTTGCACCTGTCATATTTTTTTGTGTGGTCAGGGTGGGTTTTTTGTGCTCTGGATATATTTGACAGAATAAAACTCTCTCTCTCTCTGTGCGTGTGTGTGTGTGTATATATATATATATATACACACACACACACACACACACACACACACACACACACACACACACACACACACACACACACACACACACACAGTATATAAAAACATTATTTTTTTTACTTTTTTTTTGTTTTAATTATGGATTGCACAGCTTTTTTCCCCTATAACCTCACCTTTACTTTTATTATTTTTTATCTTTTTTTTTCTTCTCCAGTACATCTAAGCCCTACTGGAACAACTAAAAGCACCAGCTTCAAAAATCACCCAGTCACATCACTATGGGGATCCTTAAGTGAATATAATTGCACCCGATGCACGGCAACAGCTTGGATCAGTAATAATAGTGTTTTTGCACAAGTGCTGTGCCAAGGCTGGGGCCATTCCTGTCCTAGCAGTCTCTCCGTCTCTGCTCCAATTTGATCAAAGCTATTAAAGGCAAGATAACAGAAAATCAGCAAGACCCAAAAGGAGAGAGGAGAGAGGAGAGAGGAGAGAGGAGAGAGGAGAGAGGAGAGAGGAGAGCGCAGTGCAGGATTGTCCTCTGGCTGTATACAGTCCAACATTTCTTTGCTTTTGATGTTGCTATTTGGAAACAGGTGCACATAAGGTATTCAGAAAGGACTGAAGTTTCTTTGATGTCACACACTGGACAGTTTATTATATTTTATGATATCTTAAGATGTCTTAAAGGTCCTGTTCTACGTGATCACATCTTTCAAACTTTAGTTGAAGTGTAATGTTGCTAGTGTTAGTGTGTAATGTTGCTGTTAGAGCATAAATAATACCTGTAAAATTATAAAGCTCAAAGTTCAATGCCAAGCAAGATATTTTATTTAACAGAAGTTCCCTTTCAAAGCCTACAGCGAATGGCCGGTTTGGACTACACCCCTGCACTGTGACGTCACTAAAACCGTTTGTTGACTAACCCTCTGCCCACAAGAATACCCAAAATAGGGGGCGTGGTCTTGTTGCTGTCTCACATGGAGAAGAGCCCACATTGAGCGCGTGCATCTCCCCGTTATGGTAAGAGGTGGGACCTTTCCGGGGAACGTGCGCTAAGCTGCTGTCCAATCAGAACTCGTTACGTGTTTCTGAAGGAGGGACTTCATAGAACAAGGAAATCATCAGGCCGTTTTTAGGACAGAGGAAACAGCGCTGTACAGATAAGTCAATTGTGAGAAAAATACTGTCTTTTTTACTCGCAAAACATGAACTCATGTTATATTGCACACTGTAAACACAATCAAGGCTTCAAAAACACATGAAAAATGGGACCTTTAAGACACTACAGAGTCTTACTTGTAATAGGGTTACTACAGATGGCTTTCTAAACCAGAACACTATTCAGAACAATATTTAAAATGCTGTATAAAAAATTATTTCTATAATTCATGGTTCCCATTTAAAAATAAATAAAATAAATGAACATCCAAAACTACATTTTACAACACCTCAAATTTTTACTTGGCTGAAAGTGAGAGTGCTGATATAGGCTACAGTTCAACAGCACTGGGACTTTTCACTGTTTGTTCATGTTTGTATTGGATTTCACAATTCAATTCAACTCTTGCTAAGGTTACAAGTAGGCGTTGACAAGTGTCTTTATGAGCAAGTCATTTGAATCATTCACAGCTGATGCATTAAAGAATGCTGATTCATTCAGGAACAAAGCAAATACTATGGCCCTGCTCCAAAATGGCAAACTTCATGTCCAAAAGGATGTCCTATTTGTCATTTTAGGTTTCAGAAGGGTGTTTGACCAATATGTGCACTCAATTCGCACTTTTGTAACGCCTGCTAGCTCCACAGATTTGTACCTGACAGTCATTACATCATGAAAGTGTGGATTTGGATGAATATCATGTGGGCTTACGACAGAGCGTCCCTGTTCTCAAATATGTATATTTCCATATGTAAAAAAACAGCATGTGAGCAAGTGTGCATTCGATGGACACTTTAGGCCCTGTCCCACACATTTATTTGCACTTTTGGTCTTGTGGACTTATGGTTGCCACGTGCAAATATCCTTTAAAAACATGGCTGTGTCTGAAATCGGACACTCTCTTGAGTAGGAACCTATTTTGAATAAATAATTACTTCACGATTGCAAAAACAGTATGTTCTATATAGAATGAATGTAATCTGAACAAACTACATTTGAAGCGGTCATGAACTGCATATATATATATATATATATATATATATATATATATATATATATATATATATATATATATATATATATATATATATATATATATATATATAATTTTTTTAATTAGCATATGTGATAAAAGTTCATTATTTTCCATAATGTAATGATAAAAATTAAACTTTCATTTAGATTCATTGCACACCAACGGAAATATTTCAGGTCTTTTATTGTTTTAAAGGTCCCGTTCTTTGCGATTCCATCTTTCAAACTTTAGTTAGTGTGTAATGTTGCTGTTAGAGCATAAATGATACCTGTAAAATTATAACGCTCAAAGTTCAATGCCAAGCAAGATATTTTATTTCACAGAAGTTCCCTTTCAAAGCCTACAGCAAACGGCCGGTTTGGACTACAGCAGGAAGTGCAGGGATGTAATGACGTCACTAGAACCGTTTGTTGACTAACCGTTTGTTGATTTGTTGGCGTGGTCTTGTTGCTCTCCCACGTGGAGAAGAGCACGCATTCAGCGCTTGCATCTCCCCGTTATGGTAAGAGCCGGGACCTTTCCGAGCAAAGTGCACTAAGCTGCTGTCCAATCACAACACGGGAAGCGCTGGCCCAATCAGAACTCGTTACGTGTTTCTGAAGGCGGGACTTCATAGAACAAGGAAATCATCAGACCGTTTTTAGGACAGAGGAAACAGCGCTGTAGAGATAAGTAAATTGTGTGAAAAATTATGTGTTTTTTTTACACGCGAAACATGAACTCATGTTATATTGCACACTGTAAACACAATCAAGGCTTCAAAAACACGCAAAGAACGGGTGTTAATACTCATCAGTTAATACTGATGATTTTGGCATATAGCTAATGAAAACTAAAAAAATAAGCATATCATAAAAAGCTTCTCTAAACCAGCTATTAACCTAATCATCTGAATCAACTAATTCACTCTAAACACCTGCAAAAGATTTCTGAGGCTTTTAAAAAGTCCCAGCCTGGTTCATTATTCAAAACCGCAATCATGGGTAAGACTGCCGACCCGACCCTGTCCAGAAGGCCATCATTGACACCCTCAAGCGAGAGGTTAAGACACAGAAAGACATTTCTGAACGAATAGGCTGTTCCCAGAGTGCTGTATCAAGGCACCTCAGTGGGAAGTCTGTGGGAAGGAATAAGTGTGGCAAAAAACGCTGCACAAAGAGAAGAGGTGACCGGACCCTGAGGAAGATTGTGGAGAAGGACTGATTCCAGACCTTGGGGGACCTGCGGAAGCAGTGGACTGAGTCTGGAGTAGAAACATCCAGCAAATGGGCTACAGGTGCCGCATTCCCCAGGTCAAGCCACTTGTGTGCTACAGAGAAGCAGAACTGGACTGTTGCTCAGTGGTCCAAAGTACTTTTTTCGGATGAAAGCAAATTTTGCATGTCATTCAGAAATCAAGGTGCCAGAGTCTGGAGGAAGACTGGGGAGAAGGAAATGCCAAAATGCCTGAAGTCCAGTGTCAAGTACCCACAGTCAGTGATGGTCTGGGGTGCCATGTCAGCTGCTGGTGTTGGTCCACTGTGTTTTATCAAGGGCAGGGTCAATGCAGCTAGCTATCAGGAGATTTTGGAGCACTTCATGCTTCCATCTGCTGAAAAGCTTTATGGAGATGAAGATTTTGTTTTTCAGCACGACCTGGCACCTGCTCACAGTGCCAAAACCACTGGTAAATGGTTTACTGACCATGGTATTACTGTGCTCAATTGGCCTGCCAACTCTCCTGACCTGAACCCCATAGAGAATCTGTGGGATATTGTGAAGAGAAAGTTGAGAGATACAAGACCCAACACTCTGGATGAGCTTAAGGCCGCTATCGAAGCATCCTGGGCCTCCATAACACCTCAGCAGTGCCACAGGCTGATCGCCTCCATGCCACGCCGCATTGAAGCAGTCATTTCTGCAAAAGGATTGAGTGCATAACTGAACATAATTATTTGAAGGTTGACTTTTTTGTATTAAAAACACTTTTCTTTTATTGGTTGGATGAAATATGCTAATTTTTGAGATAGGAATTTTGGGTTTTCATGAGATGTATGCCAAAATCATCAGTATTAAAACAATAAAAGACCTGAAATATTTCAGTTGGTGTGCAATGAATCTAATATATATATATATATATATATATATATATATATATATATATATATATATATATATATATATATATATATATATATATATATATATATATATATATATATATTTCCTGAGGTGCACTTATAATGTTAGAATGCTTTTTACATCAACAACTGTCATAATTTATACACTGCAATATATATATATATATATATATATATATATATATATATATATATATATATATATATATATATATATATAAATTTTTCTAGTGACTAATCACATCTACATTTTTCAGTTGGCCAAATTGAAATTCTTGATGCAATTTAATTCACAAATTTCTATTCAGCCAATTGAAAAATGTAGATGTGATCAGTCACTAGAAAATTTTAAACTGGCTTTTTTTTAAAATGCCTTTTATTACTTTTACAGTAATAAAAGGCATTTTTCCTACCGAGATTTTAGCCTCTGCTCAGAATACTCGGTTTTAAGGGGCATGTCCGCTGGGACACCCACACACCCACACCCACACAACACCCACTGCTGTGATTGGCTAACGTATTTGTATTTAAAATAGTATTACTTCCTCTTTTAGCTCATTTTTACAATTACAGCTCTCATGGTTAACTAATTGTGAAAAGAGTTGCATTACATTTCAATCTATGGCATTATATTGAGATTGTGGCATGAAAGAGGTTGCAGTGATGATCATTGTAGCCAATCACACACATGCTGAGCACATGAAAGCAGTTCTCTCGTCATTGCAACTCTGTTTCTGTACACTAACGAATGCTTTTATCTTCACTAACAGTGCAAACGTGATAGAGTTAAGAGATTTGTTGAATAAAACAAGAGTCCCTGTTAAACGCGTCACTGATAAACTCTCGTTGTTTGATTAACAGCTTCAGCGCGCACTTTTTTATAGAATTTAATCACTGTTAAATAACAGATTATTTTCATCCAAAGAAAAACAATGCAAGTTGATGTTTTATTCCCTGGTCTGATTACTGACACAGACAAACAACATCTGACTCTACATGAATACAATTTCAGATCAGGCATTAGAATGAACAGTTACTTACATGATGCATTACTGTCACACAATATTTTGTAATCCTCAATGGCATGTTTATTGATTGGTAGCTGGACTAGGCAGTGATGAAGTAGGTGTTGATCTTCTTCTGCAGAGCCGGTGTTTCACACACACTGACGTCAAGATGAGGCACATTCTGAGATCAAGCGTTTTCTGGGCCTGGTGTCTGTAAAATTTTCTGTGACTAAAAAGGACGTTTTCAGCTCTGAAACTTACAGGATATTAATATATTACAATGGCCTTTAATATATCAAAAGCTCAAGGGAAAGTTGATTTCTCAATTCACCACCCCTTTAAGTTCACAAAAATGTTGCTACTGTATTTTTTTGCGGTAAAGTCCCCCCCCCCCCCCGTTTTTCTACCGTTTTTTTTTTTTTTTTTTTTACCGTGAAAGACATTCTTGCTCATGGTATTTATTAATGATATTTTTCTTGGTTCCTGATTCATACCACACAGGCGTATATTTAATATATTCTGGAGTGGATATACTCTGTTTGACCCTTTTAATGGCTGTTTTGCTATTTTTAAAATGGTTAAAGGTTGGAGCTGTGCAGGTGCATAATAGCTCACCTTCAAACTTCAAAAAAGCAGGAAAGGGGAAAAAACTTCATAACAATACATCATAATACGGCACACATTCATCAGACTCATCTGAAAGCCTGAAAGCCTAAGTGGCCCACTCTGAGAAGCTTCGCCAGCACTTTTCCAAAATGTCCCCTGGGAATTCTAAATACTACCCACTCATATTCCATAAAACAGCAAAGTATGAGTAACATTATCCATCTAAAGCAGGAAGATAGAGATGTTTAGATCCCATTTTGTTAATAGCATATGGATGGTATGGTTATGTTATTATCTCTTTGTTGCGCTGAGCCGGGGACCACTGCCGCCATGGAAACCTCAAAAAGCATTAGCATACCTAGCTAATATTTCTGTTATTGAGGAAGGTTAAGAGCCCAAGTGCCTAATGCATTGCAGTTATCTGACAACTACTGTTGCAGATTCTTCGCACAGTGGTTTTGGTACATATGCATAGACTGCCGCTGTATATTGTGAAACATGGCTAATAAGAGTTATCATCACACACAAGAACTAGCAAAAATTCACATTCTGGATTACATACAAACAAAGAAGTCTAAAGGAACTCTGCGTATTGGTCTTGTAGGTGAAGGAGGAGGTGGTTCAGACCTGGTGTACTGCATGGGACTAAAGACTGGAAATCAGAAAACACCTCACCACTTCATCTCCAGCCTCTGAGCAAGGTCAGACTCACTGAGTGTGTAATAAATAGGAGCTAGTCCAAGAGCCATTATCTTGCCTCCATTGCGCGAAGAGTGCGGTGACCTGGCATTCTAACAAATGGAGGGGAAAACTCGGCCTAGAGATGTAAATCCCTCCACCGGTTCCCCCGTGAATAGTATTGCTCAGAGGCGCTGACCCGAATGGGAGTGAACCACCCAGATCAGAAATGACAGGGGAGGGGAAGACGGGGCTCCCGTTAGCAGAGGAAAGGCTGTGTAAAAAGAAATGATGATTAGGAAGAATAAATGAGATGTCACGCTGAGCAAAATATTACCATCAAACGGACTTCCTTGGTCTAGGTTTGAGTGACAGCCAGCATGGAAAATGTGGGATGTGGGGTAGCAGTTGGCTTATGCTTTTTTTTTGTCTCTGTGTGGGTGAGGAGAGAGAAAAAGAGAAAGAGAGACAAGAGAAAGAGATACTTTTATCTTGAATAACGGGGCATCAAAGAACTATAATTTCCTGTGAAGTCTATTGATTTCATTATATGTTTTGATCAACAGTAATACTTGAATGCACACCTCTTGGTACAATACAAATACTGTTATGAATCTTTAACAATACAAAAACCTTTTTTTTTGTCAATGCTCATTCATCCATTTGATCCTCTTACAGTATCACTCAATATTGTATTCTTATTGACCTTTTAACTGCTGTATAGTCATGGGTCTGGGGAATTACTAAAGGTGCTGAAGCATGCCTTGCGTAAAAACAATATGCTTGGGAGATCCCAAAGGCTTTGTTCAGACAGGCAGCAAATATATGACATTTTGGCATATTTGATAAATCTGTTTAGGCTTTCTATGTTTGACTTTCAACAACACAAAAAAGGGAGGGGGGAGGGGGGAT
The DNA here is from genome assembly GCF_024679245.1 of Pseudorasbora parva. Taxonomy (NCBI): domain Eukaryota; kingdom Metazoa; phylum Chordata; class Actinopteri; order Cypriniformes; family Gobionidae; genus Pseudorasbora; species Pseudorasbora parva. Next base: position 30,724,282 of record NC_090174.1, on the reverse strand, counting down.
TCAGATTTTTTTTAAAGGGATACTTCAAGGTTTTTCATATTAAACCATGGTATTCCCTTAATGATGATGTATACCTCTCTCACTTCGACCCGGCGCAGTAAAAAGTCCCGGCTGAAACATCCTTCCTCACATCTCCCCCTCCACCCTATTGACAGAAATGAGAGAGAGAGGGGGAGATGTAAGGAAGGATGTTTCAGCCGGGACTTTTTACTGCACCTGCACTCAGAAGTGCTATTCCGCCATACATTTATAGTTCTCCTTTTTAATCCGCTTAGAAAAGCGCCACGTTTTATTTTATGTCATCATAATTGATCATTCAACTACTCGTGTAACTGTATTTAAATAGGGAAACCGTGGAGGTGTTTGGTCGCTTCTAACTTGATCTCGGTTTGGTACCATAGTGAATGAACTGGGCTTAGTGGGCTGATGTAGATGTATGCATTCCTGTATATCTGACAAAGCTTAAAAATATTTTTTTAGTCTATCTACATTCTTGCTCACCTCAGATAGCCAAACAGTCCATTTCATCTGACCAACTGTCATAACATATTTAGGAAATTAATGTGCTTTTTTGTTTAGTATTACTTTAACAATTTGAACTGCTTATGAAAGCTAAATTAACTAGTAATCCTAGTTTTTCATTTGGCTAAAACATTTGCAATATTTCAAATCTTCTTCACATTTCATTGTCATCCTTCCTCGCTGAGCTTGGCGTGTCTTTGTGTGATAATTTGACTTTATAATCCCAGAGTTTAAAAAATCATTATGAATTTGTCCAAATGTATGCTATGGAGATACTTTTTTCATTTCTGTGAAAACTCACACACTGGGGATTACACCCTCATAACTTGATGGCCTTCGGGGGAGTCTTAGGTATATTTAAATTGATCCCCATTTCATACATTAAAAGCCATTTAGTTATTAGATGCTTGGAAGAATGTGATTGCAACAGATAGGAGCAGTTTGCCAAGGACTTAAAAAAATGAAGGCTAAAATCTCAGGGGTTTGTGCAGCTGTAGAGGAGCAATATGCAGATGGGTTTCATCCCAGGAATTAGCAGAGCTGCTCAGTTGCCCTCTCTCCATGTTGTTATTAAATCTCCCCAAGAGCTGCAGGGAGAAGTGCATTAGGAGTGCATTAAACCACTTCATGACACATTTATGGTATTTTCCTCACTTTTGATTTGTGTCCCCCCACGAGTGGAACTTCCCACCATGTGACCGCTGCTGGAGCCATGCCAATGACAGCACGAAGTGGACATATGGACACTGAGCTTCAGTAAATGGAATGAAACAATCAGATCTTTCATAGCCCTCAAAAATCAAGACCATTCCCCAAAAACAGGTGTCCAGATCTATAGTGGTGGCCCAGCACTGAAAAAGCTTTTTTCTCCATGCTTTTATCATACAGCAGCTTCAGTTTACTTACACAATAAACCACAAATATAATTCCATTTCAAATCAGTGTTGTTGTTAGTTAAACACAACAAAATCTATACAATATTTTCTGTTAAATAAAGCGGAAATAAAATAAAAATTAACTGAAAATGTTTAAGTACTAAAATAAAACAATGAATTAAAGCAATACAAAAAGGAATATAATTAATAAAAATGACTCAAACACATATACAGAATCAAAATTATTAATGTTAAAAATAAAATGAACGCTGAAATTGCATTTGGTATATTCTATTATTCAAGCAAATAGATCAAGAAAGCACAATATTACGGTTACCATTACATTAAAGAATTGTTCAGCTGGTGCTAAACTGCTTCCTGTCATTTAGGTTGATGGATGACTAAAAGCAAAAGATAGCCATGTTGTCTGGCCTTTCTTGATGCTATCATGCAAGAAGCCTCTGTAGAGCTGTTCTGAGAGAGTATCGCGTTACACCAACAGTGCCTGACAATAGATTGTGGCTGGACTGACAAGACCTTAGGGAAGATTTGATGCCCTTTGTCACCATATGGCTTCAGTCGGGACCTAAAGCATTGCATATTTACAAAATGGTTTTTAAACTAATTAAATTAAAATAGCGGCATTCATACTTTACATGGTTTTCAGTGATTTTTCTTTTAGTTTGATTATCAATATAACAGTTTAAATCATTGATTGACATTGATTTGTATTATTATTACTTATAAACTAATTGGTCAAATATGTTTAAAATTACGTTTTTAAAAATGAGCACTTTGCATGTAAAGAGTCAAAAACATTTCTTGGTCAAATGCAACGTCACCTTTTTTTCACCCCTAAACACAGCCAAGAACCAGGCATGCAGCAACATTCATGTTAGCTTAAGCTGGGTTCACACCAGGGGCGTAGCACCAAATTTTGGGCCCTGGGTACAAACCATCTTGCTGGGCTCCCGTACCATGTATGTGTATGTATAGAAAACTGACTTCTAAGGCCCCCCCCCAGGGGGGGTCAGGTGTGAAAGCAGCAATCGCACTCGGGTGCACACCAAAAAGGGACCAGACAAGTGTACCGAGACCTCCTTGAAGAGCTGGTCTCTGTACGCTTTCAAACGAACTCTGGAGCGGTTCATTTGTGGTGAGAACATGAACCTCGAACAGAACCAACTGCAAAAGTACTGATCATTTTTGGACTAAACCAGCTGCCATAGTCAGCTGCACTGACATTTTGTGCATGATATTACCTGATAGATCGTTGGCAATATTTTCGGCAGATGAGAATCAAAGTTAAGAATAATTAATCGTCTCTACATGTAGTTTTCTGGCTTTTCCTCTTCTGTTGGAATTTTCCCTCACGTAAATTATGACCAATCGAAAAGCAATTTAGGAAATACGCCATGTCCAATAAGTGATGTGGATGTTGCCATGTGCCTGCATTTTGGTTCACTTCAACTGGTTCGGACCAAAGCAATCAGTGCGGTGTGAAAAAGAACCAAAAAAGCTGATAAATGTAACAATCAGGGGCGTAGCCATCTTTTCAGAAGTGAGGGGGACAGAAATGTCGTAATACCATTTTTTTTTTTTTTTGGACCAATATAATTTATCGCATCTCTTGCTTTTAATTGGGCAAGATATCAAATACACTGCTGAACAATAACCAATAATTAATATCTATAATATTATTCTCCTATTCTCCTATTTTTTTTGCCAATTTTATGATTGGTTTATATACTACAAACACTTCTGCATTAAGACTCCATAGATTTTATGCAATGTAAAAATATATATATATATATATATATATATATATATATATATATATATATATATATATATATATATATATATATATATATTCTGATGTAACTCATCTGTTCTCTATGTGAATATATAGTAAAATGTAATTTATTCCTGTGATCAAAGCTGAATTTATCATCATTACTCCAGTCTTCAGTGATCCTTCACTAATCATTCTGATATGAGGATCTGATGATCAACACACATTTAGGATTATTATCAGTTGTGCTGCACATGGTGATGCTTAATTTTATAAACATTTGTGGTAAAATTAAAAAAGAGAGAAATTAATACTTTTATTGATCAGACATGCATTAAATTGATCACAAGTGATATTTTTAATATTACAAATTAGATAATTTATTTTATAAATGCAAATAAATGCTGTCCATTGAACTTTCTATTCATTAAAGAATCCTGAAAAATAACATGTAGGCTATCATGGTTTCCACAACATTTTGGGAACTGTTTTCAACACAGATAATAATCATAAATGTTTCTTGATTATGACATCCTCATCTGACAATGATTAGTGAAGGATCATGTGGCACTGAAGACTGGAGTAATGATGATAAATTCAGCTTTGATCACAGGAATAAATTACTATATATTCACATAGGGGAAAAAATCGGTTTTAATTTGTAATAATGTTTCAAAATATTACTGTTTTAACTATTTTCGATTACATAAATGCAGCCGTGGTGAGCAGAATACTAAACATTAAAAAAGCTGCATTATTCATATGATACTTTATTGTCAATAAATAGCCTACATTGAGATGGCTTGAAAAACACACATAAAGCATATATTGTCGCAATCGTCTGATTGTCGTCGTCACGTTTCATCACTCATAACGATTGTTTTCCTTCAGCTGCAGCTCCAGCTTGACAGGGTATTACGAATCCACTTTTGGACTTTCTGTAAGAGCGCCCTCCTCATATTAAGATTCGGAAAAAATTACAGGTCATGCATAGATAATTTTTTGTCTCTGAATTTAAATCTTGATGTATTCACATTGGTTTCTATGTAAATACACTTGCCCCTGACATCAAGAAGCGCGCTGTCAACCGAGTTTAGAGAAGGCTGTCGTTAGCGTCCCTGTTAACTTGTCCGCCCCCAACACCGGTTCGAATCCCGCTCGGAGCGGGTCGACTAGGAACGGTGAGACCTAGTAAAAGTGCGGGGGACGAAAATACATTTTATTAAAAGTGAGGGGGACACGTCCCCCGCGTAATCTACGCCCATGTAACAATGTATAATTGTTTGCCCTTGGTTTGGACCAAATAACCAAACTAGAGATGTGAAAGCACCCTAAGACACATTTTAAGAATCGTAAAACATTCCTCTGATCCTTTCCCAAAACATCTTTGTCGTTGGTCTTCGATCCATTAATGACCATTGTGATCAAATCGGACCTGACGAAATTCTGACAATAACAGAAGTCACAGTCCTGCAGTGCGAGTTCTATTTCAACCGTCAAGTCAAAAACCAACAGGAGCGCAGAACCTAATGACACAATTGGTAGACAACAACAAACCACCACTTACTCCACACACGTCATCTTTTTCCCCCTATTTAGTTTTTGACAATTCAAAATTGACTTTACTTTACTTACTAGTCACCATTGTAAATGCAGCTCAGTCACTGAACGCTCACAGATTGATGTGCATCCATTTTAAACACGTCTTGACTGCCATACAGTCTGAGATTTAAGACAACTGAGAGACCCTTTACAGCGAGATCATGAGTGTACAGTCTGACAAGCAACAGTCGTAAAGGACTATTATAAATCGTGCAGTGTGCACCAGGCTAATTATCAAGATTTTGCAGATGGCACTGGCTTTTTCATTAGACATTCATTTAGATATGTACACTTGGAAAAACACTGGTCAGGATATCCATTATTCGGCTTCATTTTCAGGCCAAGGTCAAGAGTAATATGAAAATAAATGCAAAAAAACACAAGGAGCTTGAAGTGGAGCATTTTTTGATCTCTCCCCATGCCGGGTCTCTTGTCATGGTAGAAATAGCCACAAGCCTTTGGTTCTTCCTCTCCCTTTCATTCTGCAGTTGTTCAGAGGCTTCTTAAGGCTTTTGGAGGTAATGAATACCTCTTGAGCGAGTCGAGAATCTCCTCCATTTACTGTTGATTGTGTCTGCGGAGGTACATATGAAGTACCGTCAAATTACATGCTGTGTTATACATATTGAGCTGCATGCAGAATCTCTGTATGCCCCTTCAAATGCAGAGGGAGCTGATTTTAAGACAAGGTCTGCTCTTGCTCGAGTTTATTCAGCCCCAAATCCTTTGACTGGATTACTGTTATTAGAGTCGTGGCCACGCACGCTGTGATTGAGAGCTAATCTACAGAATCGCAGCAGGAGGAAACACAAAGAACAAGAGGAGTGATGTCTAATCAAGCCGTTGTACCTGCAGGTTACGACCACATACACTAGGATTTAAAATAGCTCTTCAGTTACATAGAATACGTATATCTCTTGATCACTGCTATTTGAGCATATAGATGTAGAGTGCCATTCTAGTTTTGCTATTATGTTTTTCTTCTTTAAAAATGAGAAAATCAACCAGTCAACAATATCATTGAGTACAGTCAGCACAATATCTCCACCAATGATTGATTCAACACAATCACAAAAACAAAAACTGGTTCTACATCGCTGCAATCCATATTTTATGTTATATACGAACGCACACAAAACAATATTTTTAACAGTGCAAAACAATAAAACTAAGGTAAGTCTCTAACAAAAAGTAAGCGTACAAGCCTTTTTCTTATCTGATTGATGGGAGTGTGACTTTTGTCCAATGGGATTTTAGTGTAGGTGGGGCTACTCAGCACGCCGTAAAAAACAACGTGATCTCACGATAATACTGTCAATTTTTAAGTAAAATGTGGTTTGAACATTTACTTACGTTTTATTTACATTTACACTCACACATAACGTACAATACTTAAGTATTGACAACAGCACTAAAAATGTTAAAAATGTACGTATCCGTGTGAATGTGCAGCAGTTCTCATGCATTAATATTAAAATCAATAATGTTGTAATAATATAATAATGTAATCATTAATGTGGCATTAATGTTTTGATTCTATAGTATTTAATTGTTATATAAATGCTTTCAGTCCATTTATTAAATGCAGTTTAATCATCTACTTACTGTAATATTTATTCTATGCAGTGACTGACAATAGGCTACTCTCATAAAACAGACCACAACACAACATAAATTAACAAAATACTTTTTAAAAATTTTGTTTAGTGTAATCCAAATCTTTAAATCCATATGTTTGCAAGGAACAGATCCAAATCAAGCCCCATTATCCAGTGATCGTAATCTCCATTCTAAGCAGCCACTTTAAATGTCAAATCCTGCGCTTTACTTTTTATGAATTAAAACTTTGTTTCTTTTAAATTGCGCATTCAAGCAGCGTTACAACATGTTTTACGCCAGTGGTACTAAATGATGTTTCTTAAAAAACTAAGTTCGGGAGAAGCACGTGCAAATGATCTACCTAATCATGATGTCATTCCAACCAGCTGTCAACAATCAGTAATCATCATGTCTACCAATCAGCTCAAGTAGAGGATCACATAAATAGCCAGTCAACTCACCAATGTTCCTTGACAAAGTTTGCAGCATTCTGGCAGGTCACTTTTTCTACCCACGCTGTCAACATGGCTCCACATGCTGCTTGAAGCTATGCTACAATGCTAAAAAACTTTCCTTACAAATTCCTAAGCTACCTAAAGCCCCTTTTGGCCGATTTTCATCAGCATTCTTTCAAACCAATGGCTCCTCAACATCACGGTAAAAGAATTCCTGTTTTTTCCAAAGTGTAATGTGGTCTTTGCCACAATTCAATCAATGAGGAGTCAATTGTTTGAGCAGCGCTCAGACACTGTATAGAGTGCACACTGCACAGACTTGCAGCAGGACAGCTACAACAGCTCCTGTCCCAAGAAATAGAAATGTATCTTAAATAACATAGTTCCGGCACGCATCAAGCTTTGTTGTGATCTTGCTGCCTCTGTGTACAACAGACAGAAACTTGTCACACACAAAGTGCATTTGCCGTGGTGATAAACAATAAATTTACTCGCTCGCAAAGCGAATGAATGTATCGTGAGGCTAAGTAACTTAAATGTTGACAATACAGCATAATGATTATTTAAGCCATCTTATATTTTGGAGACAGAAACATACATCACATCTTCCTAATTGTGATTAAACTTTTGAATGTGGCGCCGTGTTGCGTTCAGAATATTACAGTTTCAGAGCATTTACAATCAATGTATGGCGCCAAGTTCTTATGAACCAGGACTGTTTTCTTTATTGTGATTATATTGTAATGTTGTATGCTAAATTTAATAAGAGTTAGACCCAAATGGGTCTCTTTCAAAATAAGAGTCCCATTATGGTTTTACAAACATGCTTTTCCATTTTGTTCCATCTAACTTTTTCTCCACCACAGAAGCAGTGATGTTCCATCTTCTCCCATAGGAGCTCAGTTTCTCTGGCTAATTTCTCCTCTGCCATAACAGTGCTATTCTCTCTGCTCCCACAGGAGCTCAGTTTTCTGGCTAATCTTTTTCTCCTCCGCGCCACAGCAGCACTGTTATCTCTGCTCCCGCAGGAGCTCAGTTTCTCCGGCTATTTTTCTCCTGTGCCACAGCAGTGCTGTTCTTTCTGCTCCCACAGGAGCCCAGTTTCTCTGGCTAATTTCGCCAGTATCCATAACAGTGTGTTTCCTTTTGCTCCCACAGGAGCTCAGTTTCTCTGGCTAATTCCTCCAGTGTCCATAACAGTGTGTTTCCTTTTGCTCCCACAGGAGCTCAGTTTCTCTGGCTAATTCCTCCAGTGTCCATAACAGTGTGCTTCCTTCTGCTCCCACAGGAGCTCAGTTTTTCGGGCTAATCTCTTCTCCACTGCTGTAGCAGTGCTGTTCCCTCTGCTCCCACAGGAGCTCAGTTTATCTGGCTAACCGTTTTTCCACTGCTCCCACAGGAGCTCAGTTTTTCTGGCAAACCGTTTCTCCACTGCTGCAAGCAGTGCAGTTCCCTCTGCTCCCACAGGAGCTCGGTTTCTCTGGCTAACTGTTTCTCCACTGCCAAAACAGTGTTGTTCTTTATGCTTCCGCAGGAGCTGAAGAAAATTGGTCCTACCCATTGCAATGTTTGAGAAATGAAATTTATCCATCTGACGAAGATCCTCTACAGCATTCCACAGCTGCAAGGAGCACCACAACCCAACAAGACACCGTGACTGAATCTCCAGCAACACAGCGTGGCCGTCGGCCCAGCCGAGCCACATCCCGTACACCGAGACGCAGAGGCTTGCCATCGCCTCCACCTTCAAGACATCCACCATCTCCAGCTTCCTCCTACTCCTCAGTACAACCTACGATTCCAGCAATAGAGAAATGGACCGTACTAGGGTTAAGACAAGTGCTAATCAGTGTCGAGGATAATTTTTCCAGAAGAATTAATAAAGCCAAATTATACAACCTGTACGTGTCACTTCAAGCAGCTTCTCCATCTCCAAAATCCACTCCACCTTCCAAAACTACAAACAGATCAAGGAAACATAAGGATCCGAACTCACGCTCTCAAAAGACCCCTTCTCCCACAGAATTGGTTCTTCCTCGAGCACCAGGCCACTGCAGCAGGCCCTCAGCTAGCCCGGGCCGCGCCCCAGTTCCAGCCACCGCTGCCATCGTCACCGCCACCCAGCACAACTCATCTCTCTGCTCCGCCGAGCCAGAGACCGTGGGTGTTTTCCAGCATTGCACCCCAGGCTACAATACCAGTTTCCTCTGCCCCAGGCAATCCTTTAAGCGTAAGTACGCTTCCGCCAGCAGCTCAAGCTTTGTATCACAGCCTTTTCCTGTCACTTTTTCTAACCCCTTCCCTTGGCCTGCAGCCCCACCATCAAACTCTAGCGCGAGGCTGCCTCCGCTAGCGGTGCGGCCCAGCAGCTTTTTGTCCTCCTTAGCTTTCCTCTTTCCCCTTTTCCCATTCCTTCTTTGTCGGGGACCGACTGAAACGAGAGGTTGCCTCCGCAAGCGGTTTTCGGCCCCTGGTTTTCTATCTGCCTAACACTTTTTCCCAAACTAGTGCTCCATTCACCCTGTTTTCTGCAACACAGATGCCCTTCCCGCCGAATTCTACAGCCTTGGAACTGCCCCCTGTCGCCAGCAACATTAGAGCACAGATCCTCACAGAAATTCAGGCTGTTGGCGCCAGAGGCGGACCCATTCCCATTCCCAACCCCAGTACCAAAGTATTGAGAGCTAATATTCCCATAAACCACCCATTGAGACCCCTCATTGACGCTTCTCTCAATTCCATCCTTCAAGCTGTTTCCCCCAGAACCCTTCAATCCTACCTAACTGCATGGAAGTGTTTCAAGTATTTTCACTCCATATACAAGCTGAATTTTCCAGATTATTCTTCGCTTACCATCACTTCATTCATATCTTATCTCAACAGCACCAAGAACCTCCAAGTCAGCTCCATCAAGGGTTATCTAAGCGGAATTCAATTTTTTCACAAACTTGCGTTTGGTCTGCCCTCTCCAGAAATATCCAATTCACAAACATCCATGCTCATCAAAGGCATCCAAAAGACTCAACCCACCCACCCAGACGCCAGACAACCAATAACTCTAGATATACTTACCAAATGTATCTCCACCCTCCGCCGAGGATACCACTACACCAATACTGCCCGCACTCTGGATGCAATGTTCATATTGGCTTTCTTCGGTTTTCTCAGAAGCTCAGAAATTACCATCACATCCACCTTCAACCCAAAGCTTCATCCTACAATTTCAGACCTAGCAGTGCTAGATAACGAAACAATCTCTTACTTCATCAAACAAAGCAAGACGGACCAAATGAAAAAAGGGCATTCCATTTACATTTTCAACCTTCCATCACCAATCCAGCCGTATCAATCCCTTTTAGCCTACCTTCATTTCAGAAGTTCGCAGACTAAACTTTTCTCTGAACCACTCTTCACAGACGATGCTAACCGCCCTGTCACACGTTTCTGGTTCCAAAAACACCTCAAGTCTATACTGATTCTATCCGGCATCTCAGCAGACAACTTTTCTAGCCATTCATTCCGCATAGGTGCAGCAACCACAGCTGCTCAAAAAGGTCTCTCCCAGCACCAGATCCAAAAACTTGGTCGCTGGTCGTCAGAGGCTTTCAAGAGCTACATCCGCTCCAATCGCTCCCACATCAAAGAAGCCCAACAGACCCTCATCAGCTAAAATTGTTTCAGCTTCAGCTTTTTTCCATACACTCAATCCTACAGGACCACCACATCCGCTCCATTTCAACATCACCAAATTCACTAAGTGAATCAATAATATTCACTGCCGTAGCAGCATCTCTCCAGTTACTCCCGCAGGAACCCACCTCAAATTTCCACTGCCGCAGCAGTGTTATCTCCTTCGCTCAAACAGAAGCTCAGTTTTTCCATCCAGCCGGCTCTCACTGCCACAGCAGTGTTATCTCCTCCGCTCTCACAGAAGTTCAGGATTCTCCATCCAGCTGGCTGTCACCGCCGCAGCAGTGTTAACTCCGCTCAAACAGAAGCTCAATCCAGCTGGCTCCCACTGCCGCAGCAGTGTTAACTCCTCCGCTCCAATAGAAGCTCAGTATTCCCCATCCAGCTGGCTGTCACTGCCGCAGCAGTGTTATCTCCTCCGCTCAAACAGAAGCTCAGTTTTTCCATCCAGCCGGCTCTCACTGCCACAGCAGTGTTATCTCCTCCGCTCTAACAGAAGCTCAGTATTCCCCATCGAGCTGGCTGTCACTGCCGCAGCAACGCTATCTCCTCTGCTCTAACAGAAGTTCAGGATTCTCTATCCAGCTGGCTGTCACCGCCGCAGCAGTGTTAACTCCGCTCAAACAGAAGCTCAGGATTCTCCATCCAGCTGGCTCCCACTGCCGCAGAAGTGTTAACTCCTCCGCTCCAATAGAAGCTCAGTATTCCCCATACAGCTGGCTGTCACTGCCGTAGCAGTGTTATCTCCTCCGCTCAAACAGAAACTCAGGATTCTCCATCCAGCTGGCTCTCACTGCCGCAGCAGTGTTACCTCCTCCCCTCTAACAGAAGCTCAGGATTCTCCATCCAGCTGGCTGTCACTGCCACAGCAGTGTTATCTCCTCCGCTCCAATAGAAGCTCCGTATTCCCCATCCAGCGGGCTCTCACTGCCGCAGCAGTGTTATCTCCTCCGCTCTAACAGAAGCTCAGGACTCTCCATCCAGCTGGCTGTCACTGCCGCAGCAGTGTTATCCCCTCCGCTCTAACAGAAGCTCCGTATTCTCCATCCAGCCAGCTGTCACTGCCGCAGCAGTGTTATCTCCTCCACTCCAATAGAATCTCAGTATTCCCCCATCCAGCTGGCTCTCACGGCCGCAGCAGTATCTCCTCCTCAGTTCTAACAGAAGCTAAGCTTTCCATCCAGCTGGTTCTCACTGCCGCAGCAACGTTATCTCCTCTGCTCTAACAAAAGCTCCGTATTCTCCATCCAGCTGGCTGTCACTGCCGCAGCAGTGTTATCTCCTCCGCTCTAACAGAAGCTCCGTATTCTCCATCCAGCCGGCTGTCACTGCCGCAGCAGTGTTATCTCCTTCGCTCCAATAGAATCTCAGGATTCCCCATCCAGCTGGCTCTCACTGCCGCAGCAGTATCTCCTCCGTTCAAACAGAAGCTAAGCTTTTCCATCCAGCTGGTTCTCACTGCCGCAGCAGTGTTATCTCATTCGCTCCAGCAGAAGCCCAGTTTCTCCAACCGACTTTTACTGCAAACAGTGTCATCTCCTCCGCTCCAACAGAAGCCAGTTCCTCCACCCAAAGCCTCCACTACCACAGCAGTGATACCGCCTCAGCTCCCGCAAGAGTTCCGTTTTTCCATTCAACTTGCTCGCACTGCCGCAGCAGTGATCTCTCCATATTTCCGCAGGAGTTGAGGTTCTACTTCCAACCCGGGGGTTTCAAAAAACAAGTTAAAACGGCTCGTCCCCACGGCTGCAGCAGTATCGACAACTCCGCTCTCGCAAAGCCCGATACTCCACCGAAACTCGTTTCAATACCACAGCAATGTCGCCATCTCCTTTCCCATAGGAGCCCAATCGTCCATACAAATGGTTCGTTTGGATAGTTGGAAAGCAAGTTGAAACGTCTCGTATCTTTGCTGCAGCAGTTACAGTCAATTCCGCTCCCGCAGGAGCTCTGATACGCCCTCCAAAACCCGTTCCACTGTCTCAGCAGTCTCACCGTTCCCTTACAGAGAGCCTAATTCTCTGTACAACTGGGTCTTTGGATAGTTTGGGAAAGCAGATTCAAAGGGCTCATCTCCACTGCCAGCAGTATCACCAACCTCACTCCTGCAGGAGTTCTGTTCCTCCATCCAAACTAGTCCCACCACCACAGCAGTGTCATCTTCTCAACTCCTACAGGAGCCTAATTCTCTGTACAGCCAGCCCATTGGATACGTTCGAAAGCATGCTGAAACAGCTCGTCTCCACTGCCACAGCACTGCTATCTCCTCCCGCCTACAAGCAACCACCCCCAGCTGACTACCAACGAGTTTCACCCGTCTGATACCACGACCACCAAAACCTCAGAAAATAATGATCAAAGATCTCCCGATCCAGTAACTAACCCCCCTTCGATCGGCACAGCACCAGTTCATGCTCTGCAACTTTTGGGGGGCACCAACATCATTTACTGGCTGCTGTCCTATGCTAGTAGCAATTTTTTGGGGGAGTACTCTGGGTTCGGGCCAAATACCGAGCTCGGAGCCCTCTCCTCGGACAGCACGCCAAATACGCATACTATTTATTCTATCTGAATTATTTGTAAGTGTGAACTCGTGAAATGATGTTTCTTAAAAAACTAAGTTCGGGAGAAGCACGTGCAAATGATCTACCTAATCATGATGTCATTCCAACCAGCTGTCAACAATCAGTAATCATCATGTCTACCAATCAGCTCAAGTAGAGGATCACATAAATAGCCAGTCAACTCACCAATGTTCCTTGACAAAGTTTGCAGCATCCCTCCACCACCCCTTCTACCTCACACGCACCTGGTTAACTTTCCTAACCAGAAATACGGGGGGAGTACTCTGGGTTCGGGCCAAATACCGAGCTCGGAGCCCTCTCCTCGGACAGCACGCCAAATACGCATACTATTTATTCTATCTGAATTATTTGTAAGTGTGAACTCGTGAAATGCTCATTAGCTCTCGTCTGCTTCGTCACAGATTGTGACATGTCGTGGTTTAGTAAAGTTTTGTAAAGTTGTAAAGTTCTTTGTAAAGTTCTAGGCAAAATCATGGCAAACTGCCTAAGTGCGAGGAATTGCGGTAGCTAGATGTAAACAAAGCATGGGGGACTGTACAGGGGTTATGCACATTTACAATCACCAAAGGTGCTTACTCGTTGCTTATTTTTCACAACCCGTTCTCACTCCCAAGGCGTCAAAATCCGAAGCATAGTCAAGTGCCTTCCGCGTCACAATTAAGACGCTAAAGGTGCCCCTGGGCGTCATTTTGCGACGCGCTGGGTGCTCCATTCATTACAATGATAAACCTTTAGCGTCATAAACAGACGCATTTAATTATTTGCGTTTATAAAAGCAGACATGATTTTATTAATATTTAAAGGCTACTTTTATATTTTGGAGCAACTAACTCCACTCCTACCCTAAACCTACCCATATTTAAACAATATAAAACACATAACAGGCAAATAAATGTACAGTCACAGGTATTTATTGCAAAAACTGACCAAGCAGTATAAAAGTATTAACTCATGTTGCATTCCAAGTCTTCTGAAGTCATACGATGTCTTCATGTGAAGAACAGAGTCGATCTTGATGTTTTAATCGCTGAAATGATGATCCCGCTGCCCCGTGAACGAACTCATTCATATCTCACTCAAATAATTCAAAAGACTCCTGAGCATGACGCAATCGGTCACAAGACACACGAGAGCCAATGACATTTTACAATCAATGCTGACGTAATGACGCAATTGGTCACAAGACATACGAGAGCCAATGCAATTTCACTATGAAATCTCACGTAACCGGCGCCAATATTTGAAATTTGATTGTGTTTGTTGATGTTCTTCTGCGGATGGAGATGCTGATCGCTTTTGGGGATTTTCTTCATACAAAATCAATCGTTTGGCCTCGGAAAACTTGGATTATTTAACTTTTTTGAATAACTCGTGGATGCAGTCGTATTTTATATCCTGTGTTTTATATCATGTTCAGACAAATGAATTATATCATGTTAAGCATGTCTAAATAGCGTAAATAAAATAAATGTAAATAAAATTATGCTTGCTGATTAAATTGAAAAACACACTCCAACATGTCATAATGGCAAAATTATAAACTAATACAATTTCACCATGACGATAACATTACTAATACCTAGCGCGTCTGTGTATGACGCCAAAGGTTTCTCACTGAAATGAATGGAACACCCAGCGCGTCGAAACATGACGCCTTGGGGCACCTTTAGCGTCTTTATTGTGACGCGGAAGGCACTTGACCATGCTTCGGTTTTTGACGCCTTGGGAGTGAGAATGGGTTGTTTTTCAAGGAAACAGAGGAGAAAAATGGCACATAAGGCAAGAGAAGCGGTTATACCATGTTATGTGTATATTTGGAAATGATTTTTAGTATTTGGTACTGCACCCACAGGGGCACCATTTTTGTTTCGCAGGCTTTTTTGTTTTTTTTGTTTCAGCATATTTGTCTTTGAAAGTTATGTATTAATACCTATGTATTAACACCTATGTATTAACAATGAGACCGGGCTGAAAAAACCAACAAACAAGCAAAACGTAGTGACAAGCGATTTCTATCTCTTTATCATAGCACCGGCCATAGTTACACATGGTTACAAAAACTCAATTTAACACAGAAGATTATCATTTGTTGCTTTATTAATATTTATCTGCTTAAAGCTGCACTATGTCCTTTTTCCATCCGCTAGAGGGCGCCTGTTCAAAACAAAGGCGTAGTTTGATGACATATGGTCTTCACCTCACAGCCAGAGGGAAAGAATCGGAATAGGACTCGGGCAGAAATCATGTTCATGGATGCGATTATTAATGTTACTCCAGTATGTATTCGAGCAGGACCGAGTGTTGAGGAGCTGAGCAAGGCAGCTGGAGGGATTGTTACACAAACACACGGCTCACAAGCAGTGGGACCTTTATTATGACGGGCTACAGTCGCGGGCGCTATTTCCGGTCATGACTATGAGATAGCAGCTCTGTTTATCATATTAGATACATTTAAGTGTGTTTAAAATGATGTTATGATGTTACTCTGTGCGTTCGCTCAGCGGCTACTGAGACACTTGTTCACACTGCTTGTTCACAAGAGTAAAGCGTTTCTGCACAATAAAAAACAGAAACCGAGGGTAACGCAGATATTATGCAATTGACAGGCGATTATTTATTATACAATTATGCAATTGATTATTTAAAATAGCAATTTTCTCACAATTGACAAATAGTTGGAAACATATTGTAAGAACTCAACTGAACAATATATAACACTGGCCTAGTGTTTTTTTTTCAATTATATTTTACTGCAAAAATACTACATAGTGCACATTTAAGCTAACTGAAACATTATGCATTTTTGTATCACATCGTTATAAGGCACTTTGCCTTATAAGGAGATTGCTTAATAGATAACTGAAACATTACATAATACAGGAATGGTCCATGACACCTTATTTCGTAAATAAAAAAGTATATCCTACATATGGTTCATTGAGTAGGCTATGGATTCCCAGTGTTTAAATTCCTAGTCTGACTTTCAGATCTTCCTGTCCCTTTCCCATACAAATCATGTCATAAGACTGCATAGGATGCTAAATTGTGTCTTCTTTTCCAAAAGCTTTTTGTCCAGCTCACTGATCTTCAAATCCTATATCCTGCAAAGTGCATAAGGGCATGCAGGGGTCAAACATTGGTCTTCTGCGAATGACATATTCTAGTTTGAGCACTGACCCAAATCTCACCACCAACATCTCACTCAGTGGGGCCAGTCACAGCTGCTCAAGAATACAGTTTTTTTTTTAAAATAAATAAAAAAACCCAAATACAGAGTAAAACTGGCATGTATCCAGTCTGCCTGTTTCTTAGAGAGTAAGCTAAGCCATTCTCAATCATTTGTAGCTAAACCATACAACTAAATCATAAATATTTTAATTATTTGCAGACATTTATTGCAGATATATTAAATGTGAAATAACCTGACCTTGAAGACAGAGATTAATGGCGACATTGATGTATTTGGTCTCAAATGTTTTAAGTTGATTGTGTGAAAGGGTTTGCACTGGCACTTGAGGGTTTCGGAAATGATCTGGACAAAGCTTTTGATACTCTAATCTGCTTTAAACGGCCATTGTCTGGAGCGTATTAGATTTATCACTGTATGTGCAGATGTTCCATTGTATTTATTCTTCACTAACAAACATGCAGCTGTTAAAACTGATGGTAATATGGAAAAGTATGTAGCAGCATCTCCACACACTCTCTTATTCAGATAAAACCCATTTGGTGAGTTGGTACTGTACAAATATCTGGGGGGAAAAATTAGCAAAAGGTGTTACAATTATCCCTGCTCTCTCATACTGCAGTGCACTGATATGCATACCAAGACCCAAAATGCAAAGTTGTAGTCTGAACTGCACTAAAGCACTAACCTAGCAACAGAAAAAAGAAAAACAGTGACAAACATATATAGCCTGACATGACTGCTGCAGTCTACAACCGTTCAGCGCTCAGAGAAAAGCCTGCTGTTTTGTGCATGAAATTTGACGAAAGAGGTCCATCAAGGTTTCAAGGTCAGAAAGTCTAGAGTTGGTGAGCCATTCTTTTTCTCATTAAGAAACTGTTACAAGAGAGCAAGGCTAAAAATGCTCTCTATATCCGTCACGCCGTCTGGGTGAGTCCTGGTAACCAGGCGTCTTCAAATACAGCAGATGGCAGTATTACTCTTGTGCTCTACATATTTTAAATATAACTTTAATTCCAATTCTCTTTCACACAAAAATTATTACATCACAGAGACAAGAAGCTTTGCTCACTGACAGAATTACTCTCAGTGAAGAAAAACGGAAAAGCAAGAGAGGAGGTTCAGAGGTGAGACAGTGTTGTTCTGTATGTAAACAAGATTACTCCATGATCTCTTCATGACAATGATGATCTCTTTATTTGGAAGTAATATGGACAAAGGGAAAGGAACAGAGCATGTAATTTGGAGGCAGAGGTAAAATGTGTACTTCCGGATAAGTACCCAAATGATGAAAAGTGCATCAAGTGCTTCTCAGTAGCAGCCAGTAAAAATTAAAGCTTTCAAACTGCATTCTATATATTTTCCTCCACATAATAAGAATATGACTGTGAAATGCACATAGGCCTGCACATTTTCATTTGAAACGATCTTTAGAATTTATTTGCGGAACAGCAGTACCTTGTTGAATAAACAAGTATAAAAACAGTATCATGTGGAATCATCTCAAATCTTGCGCTTTTTGCAGTATCCTATAACAATGGACCAAAATGTATTTTACATTAATTCCATAACATTATCAAGATTGGAAAACACTTAAAGGGTTAGTTCTCCCAAAAATGAAAATTATTTAATGAATTGCTCACCCTCATGTCGTTGGACACCCGTAAGACCTTCGTTCATCTTCTGAACACAAATGAAGATATTTTTGTTGAAATCTGATGGCTGAGAAAGGCTTCAGATAGGCCTCCATTGGCATTTAGTACATTCCCACTCACAAGACCCATAAAGGCATTAAAAACATTGAAACAAAGTCCATAATTTTACAAAGCGACGAAAAAAGTTATTGTTCGCACAAAAATCGAAATAATGACCTTATCCTTTATCGCGGATAAAGTCATTAGTTTGATTTTTTTTTGCGCACAAAAACTATTCTCATCGCTTCGTAAAATTATTGTACAGCCACTGTAGTGAGTATCTTCATTTGTGTTCCGAAACTGAACGAAGGTGTTACAGGTGTCCAATGACATGAGGGTGAGTAATTCATGAAACAATTTCCATTTTTGGTGAACCCTTTAAGTCAAATGATAATTTTACATAATAAGCAGTGTCAACTGTAAATGACACCCATTTGCTATCCTACTGTATAAAATGCACAAGTACATTTCAAGAAAGCATTTGACTTGGTGCCCAGGTTTAGTGCATAAACTAAACAAAACATAGAATGTTTTAGCATTGAGATTTTACAATTATCCTCAGCAGCTACTATGCAGTACACAACGTTAGATGATAGCATACAAATCATAAGTGGCATCTAAAAACAACAAACAACCAAAAATCTGCAACACCAAATCCCACCTGCTCAATGCGCTCTTTTCTGAAAGTGCACTGTGCAGGACCATTTCGCCAAGTGGCTCTGTGAATCTTATCTGGCGCTTTCCTCTCTTTAAAAGAGCATAGAGTGTTGTGCCAGCCAGACACTTCAAACCTGTGTCAGAAATATGCATTTACAGTTCATTATCGTCTGTAGCAGATACAGTAATCAGTGCTGCCATGGAGCCTGCTAGATATTTCACGGTGTTGTGTGTAAACTGTTGACAATGACTTGTGAAAGCCAACATTTCAAATGAAAAATAGACTAATTCTGCAAAATGTGAAAACTAGTCAAAATTCATATTCTAATATATAAAAAATAAATAATAAATTATATCATAATGTGTGGTATTTCTTAAAACCAAATAAGTAAAAAAATAATTCAATAACAATCAGCTGACCTTTCTAATTATTTTTATTTGCATTGATCTCCTTTTTGCATGGCCTATGCCTCATCAATAGATGCAAGCATAAACTGTTTTGAAATCCAATTGAAGCTTGTAGTACGGCTGCAAAACCATGACCATAAAACCTTTTTCTCACAGGCTTCAATATAGAAAGACCCTCCCACACTGCTGTGCATTTTAAGATGCACCACATCTCAAGTGTTTGTGGATTTTTGAAAGAAACACACCAGAGGCCAAGATACAAACAGATAAAATATTGGAATATGTCTTTGTAATTTTTTGTGTTTGCTCAGACACAGCTGGGCATGATCCACGCCTGCATCGCTAAAGGCAGATGTCATGCTCTTAATTTAATTCTGTCTAAATTGTTCCAAAAAATGAAAGAAAAGTGCAGTAATTTGCTCATACTTCTGTATACATGAATCTGCTCTCTTCAAAGACAACAAAATGCCATCAAATGAAGATTGGTGGCTTATAATAAAGCCATTTTCCACAATGAAGTAATTTTCAGATGGAGACCAAAACCAGGACAATTTTCTTTGACAAGACAATGTATTGCTTCATGCACATTTCTTGTTGACTATTCAGGGCTGTGGGGAAAATAGTGGAGGCAATAATTTTGTCCATGTGGGGTCATCTGTAGTACACTCAAGTAATTATGGGGATGCAGCAGAGGTTGGATGCCTGAGAGCTGGCCAGACTTTGATCGTATGTGATCGCAAGAATCGCAAGCCATTTTTCTGAAACACAAGATAAAGGAACAAGTCTTTTTATGTGCACTGTACAACAGGACCATTTACAGTTACAAATCTCTACTCCACTAAGGCATCGTTTATCAATAGGTTGTTGATAATTTCACACACTGTCTTCGTCATTCTGGATTTTATTTAAGACCACTGGGATCTCTATGCAGCAGCAAGCTGATCGACACAATGACACATATTTAAGGAGCAATAACATTTCAACAATCTATCCCTTTCTTTAAATAGTGACACCTCTTGAACTGATGTATCCATGGTAGCCATGCATCTTAACACACAACAATAATGACACATTTTTATGTCATACTTTTTAATCTTTTAAGCCTTTTTAAAAAGATGTAGGCATTCCATCAAAGTAAACAATCTTTAATAAATTATTCATATTTCATATTATATTCACTTGAAATATGTAAGTATTATTCAAATCAATCTATCCAGTTATAAAGGTTTAATTTTGCAATTATAAAAAATGCACTATTCATTATGTGTTACTGAGAAACTTAAAATATATATATATATATATATATATATATATATATATATATATATATATATATATATATATATATATAGATATATATATATACAGTGAGGAAAATAAGTATTTGAACACCCTGCTATTTTGCAAGTTCTCCCACTTAGAAATTATGGAGGGGTCTGAAATTGTCATCGTAGGTGCATGTCCAATGTAAGAGACATAATCTAAAAAAAAATAAAAATCCAGAAATCACAATATGATTTTTTACAGACTGATCTCATGAAATGGCGTATGTATGAGACGCCAATTTGAATGCCATTTTGGCGTGCTATCAAGACACATAATCGCTGCAATGTTTATCAACACTGTTTCATTCTACTCCCTTACACTGCCCCTAACCCTAAACCTACCCATCTCACACACACACTCACACACACTCACACACACACACACACACACACACACACACACACACACACACACACACACACACACACACACACACACACACACACACACACACACACACACACACACACACACAGCCCTTAAACTTACCCATCAGAAACATTCTGCATTTTTACATTTAAAAAAAAAAAATAATTTAGTATGTTTATATAAATCCATTTACCTCGTGGACACACACTCTCTCACACACACACACACAACCAGACACATTTTGAACACGTAACTCAAACTCTTCACTAAACCTACCGGTTTGTGTATTATAAAAAACAGGATATAACAGACAGATACAACTGCAGGCACAATTTATTCAGAAAGTACAAATATCCCAAGTGTTCCGAGGCCAAACAATTGATTTGTGTGAAGAAAATCTCTAAAATGCGGTCAGAACGTCGAGTCCATCTGCCAAAGATTAATAATACATTTCAAATATTGCTGCCGGAAGAAACGTCAGGTCGTGTGTCTCGTAACCAATTGCGTCATTACGTCAGCTTTGATTGTAAAATGCCGTTGGCTCTCGTGACCAATTGCGTCATTACGTCAGCTTTGATTGTAAAATGCCATTGGCTCTCATGTGTCTCGTGACCAATCGAGTCATTCTAAACTTGCCGTGTGTTTCATTTGAATCAGAAATATTAATGCGTGCGTGTTCTGTTCACAAAAGGGCCCGATCATCATTTCAACGACTAAAACATTAAGATCAACTTTGTTCTTCACATGAAGATATCGTATGACTTCAGAATACTTGGAATGCAACATTAGTTAATACTTTTATACAGTTTTTTTGGTCAGTTTTTGCAAAAAATACACGTTACTGTTCATTTATTTGCCTGTTACGCGTTTTATATTGTTGAGAGTGGGTAGGTTTAGGGTAGGAGTGGAGTTAGTTGCTCCAAAATATAAATTTAGGCTATAAATATTAATTCTGTGAGATCAGGTTGGCAGAATCACACGGCATAGAGATGATGGTTCGTATAGGCGTAGACATACACGCAGAATCACACATCGTAGACATACACATTCTGGTCTGTCGCTAATAAACACTGAGTTTGAGCTCCCTCCAAAGATTCTCTATTGGGTTTAAGTCTGAAGACTTGCCAGAACCTTGATATGCTTCTTACAGAGCCACTCCTTGGTTATCCTGGCTGTGCTTCGGGTCTTTGTCATGTTGGAAGACCCAGCCTCGAACCATCTTCAATGCTCTAACTGAGGGAAGGAGGTTGTTCCCCAAAATCTTGCAAAACATGGCCCCAGTCATCCTCTCCTTAATACAGTGCAGTCGCATTTTCAGAAAAACACCCCCAAAGCATGATGCTACCACCCCCATGCTTCACAGTAGGGATGTTGTTCTTGAGACTGTACTCATCATTGACAATCAAATGGTCATTGGCAAACTTAAGACGGGCCTGGACATGTGCTGGTTTAAGCAAGGGAACCTTCCGTGCCATGCATGATTTCAAACCATGACGTCTTACTGTATTACCAACAGTGACCTTGGAAACGGTGGTCCCAGCTCTTTTCAGGTCATTGACCAGCTCCTCCTGTGTAGTTCTGGGCTGATTTCTCACCTTTCTTAGGATCATTGAGACCCCACAAGGTGAGATCTTGCATGGAGCCCTAGTCCAAGGGAGATTGACAGTCATGTATAGCTTCTTCCATTTTCTAATGATCTTTGATCTTTCATGATCTTTGATCTTTCAGAACCTGCAAAATAGCAGTGTTTAAATACTTTCCTCACACACACACACACACACCTAAAGGATTATTAGGGATACCATACTAATACTGTGTTGACCTCCTTTAGCCTTCAGAACTGCCTAAATTCTACATGGTATTGATTCAACAAGGGGCTGAAAGCATTCTTTAGAAAAGTTGGCCCATATTGATAGGATAGCATCTTGCAGTTGATGGAGATTTTTGGGAACTCATTGTCATGTTCAAATTGAAATGATTCAAGCTTTGTTACATGGTGCATTATCCTGTTGTAAGTAGCCATCAGAGGATGGGTACATGGTGGTCATAAAGGGATGGACATGATCAGAAACAATGCTCAGGTAGGCCGTGGCATTTAAACGATGCTCAATTGGCACTAATGGGCCTAAAGTGTGCCAAGAAAACATACCCCACACCATTACACCACCAGCCTGTACAGTGGTATGGGCATGATGGATCCATGTCCTCATTCTGTTTACGCCAAATTCTGACTCTACCATCTGAATGTCTCAACAGAAATCGAGACTCATCAGACCAGGCAACATTTTTCTAGTCTTTAACTGTACAATTTGTTGAGCTCGTGAAAATTGTAGCCTCTTTTTCCTATTTGTAGTGGAGATGAGTTGTACCCGGTGGGGTCTTCTGCTGTTTTAGCCCATCCGCTTTGCTGCATACCTCGGTTGTAATGAGTGGTTATTTCAGTCAAAGTTGCTCTTCTATAAGCTTGAATCAGCCGGCCCATTCTCCTCTGACCTCTAGCATCTACAAGGCATATTCACCCACAGGACTGTCGCATACTGGATGTTTTTCCCCTTTCACGCCTTTGTAAACCTTAGAAATGGTTGTGCGTGAAAATCCCAGTAACTGAGCAGATTTGTGAAATACACAGACTGGCCCGTCTGGCACCAACAACCATGCCACACTCAAAATTGCTTAAATCACCTTTCTTTCCCATTCTGACATTCAGTTTGGAGTTCAGGAGATTGTCTTGACCAGGACAACACCCCTAAATGCATTGAGGCAACTGCCATGTGATTGGTTATTAGATAATTGCATTAATGAGAAATTGAACAGGTGTTCCTAAAAATCCTTTGGGTGAGTGTATATTTATTAGCGATGCAACAATACAGTTAGTCCACAGTTCAGTATATACCTTGGTTTTTACCTTACCTTACTTTACTTTTAAAAAAACTGGGGAATTTGGAGGAAAGGTCAACACCTCAAACTTGTTGTTGTGCTAAAACCATTCCTGAAGCATTTTGGCTTCCCCGTGAAATATAATGATGAGGGAAGAAAGGGTGGTGGACAAAACTGTAACAGTAGGTAACGTTACTGTGGCAGCATGAGAAAGCCGTATAAGTGCATTACATTGAGCATGGCCATCTGAAGCGACACCTTCTGATGCGCAGTCTGTTTGCGGTGCGTATTTTTTCCGTACCATGTTACCAGATTACAGTTTTCACACTGCACACAGTGTCGGTCCGTCAGTGCGAAGTGCTGTGATTGTTTTTGCACAGAATCTGTTTTATTGTGCTGAACGCGGCGAATTAAAGGGAGAGCGCGCTGTCTGTATTAAAACAAACATGTATTGATGCGAAAATCTAGTAATTTCCCCACCTATGGATATAATGTAAAGTGTACTCTTTTTCAAAGTCAACACATGGCTTTTTGCCTTGGGTATAGCAAGAAAAATGGCTTTTAGCTTTAGGTAAACAAGTAAAATAATGGAGAGCACTTTTCTGGAGGTGGAAAAAAAAGTTCTTTATGACCTGCAGGATTTCTTTTTTTAAAAAAGAAATCCTGCAGTTTTTGTCTGTTGTAAGTTCTAATGTTTGTTATTTTAACATAGTCTAGCCCGTTTCTAAGGTACTAGGCTTTATAAATATAAAGTAATGCATTGAATAAAACATTGTTTAAATGTAGTGTGTTTAAACAGGATATAGTGTAGACCTACAAAGAGAATTGCAATGATGACAAGCCATGTTCAGGACCAAATTTTGGATTTTAAATAAAAATAATGATTATGTGTTAAACAGGCATGGGAGGTCTTCTCTCTCCCCTGAGAATGTTGACATGCTTATCTTGTTTTATTTTTTTTAAATTATAGGCTCAGGTCCATTTTCACATCACAGGTTGTATTTCACGTTACACTTTAACAACTGAGTAAAATGTGATTTATTCAGCTGGTTATTTATTTTATATTTGTTAAAACCATAACCATATAGGTTATGCTAACACCAACATTTTTCATACAATAAATGGAAAGCCAATAAAAATAGTCTCCTCCCCCTTTTTTTCTGATCCGGAAAATTATCCGATCTGTGACTAGTGATCCGTGATGTGATCCGAACCGTGAGTTTTGTGATCCGTTACACCACTAGTCTGCAACAATGCTTGAGTAGGTGGTACGTGTCAAAGTAACGTCCATATTGATGGCAGGACCCAAGGTTTCCCAGCAGAACATTGCCGAACAACAACCCCATTACAGAGCAAATCTGATATTAAAATGACACAGATATTAGAGCCCGATCACATGAAAATGCGTGCATATGATGTGCATACCACTTACCCTCCACCCTAATCCTACCCAAGAGCGTGTCATATGCACGGCATAGAGTGCGTATCATATGCACACGAAAAAATCATTTTGGCGTATCCATTCCACGAGATTTCACACTTAAACTACTGATACGCATTGCCATGTGATCGTGTTAAATATTAAAATGGGCAGTCTTCGCAGTTTACGCAATTTGGCTCTATTTATAATTTTTTTTTTTTTTTGTCAGATACCATATATATTGAAGAAAAATTAAATCATGCCGAAGATTGGTGACCAAATGGAAGTTCCGGTAAGTCAAAAAACACATAAGGAAAAGCGTTAGGATAATACATCAGCAAATCAAACGATTCGATTTTTCAGAGTTCCACTGAGGTAAAAAAAAAAAAAAAAAAACAGCAGATAATTTGCTCTGAAGGTTGTGAGAGAAAAACATAACAGACTTGGCAGATTCAGAAGGCTTAGAAAATTTCTCTACAATAGGTAAAATGAGATTAAACCACATGGCTCTGAAAACCTCAGTACCTTCATCCTGTTTATTAGGGCATCACCGATCCATCATTAGCTCGGGGTGTAATTCACTCAATGTAGGAGGGTTCTATATTGCTTCTTGTCTACGAAATGGGTGTATTTTCAATTAGACTCCTCAATGGCTACTAATTAGGCTTACTTTAATCAATACTAGTATCAATAGTATGATGAGGTCTCTTATCCTGGCCCAGGATTTATTTGAGGGGTGAATTTAAAGACCTGCTGGTATGTTTGACCTGGGCGTTAGGGGTCACTGGATGGGTCAGGGGTGTTCAACAACACTAAATCTCAATGGATTGTGTCATCTTACTCTGCTTTGATTGACCTTTATGCAAAATAAAAATTGCCCAAAAACCCTTGTCTGAAACCTTGCCTAAATATAGATGCACATGTAAAGTCCGAGCAAAGTCTACCCACATATGGTTAAAAGAGCATAGCTACTATTACTTAAAGTTAATGCATTCAGCTGAATATGTCTGTCTCATACCAATCTCTCTATTGCTTGTGGCTCAAAACCTCCATGTGATACAGCAGTCTGGCTCTAAGACCTTTCCCATTAGCAGTCCTCAATATCTTTGGGTTGGCGATGCCCACTATTCCCACAGGCTGATAGGATCCAGACACAGTTTGCGTGGTCCTGTCAGCTGAGTTTTAGCTTCCTCCATCTCAGACAGGCTGCATTGTGGATCACAGCCCCGGCCGCTAGTAGATGTGGCCGCAGCGAGACAGATAGTGCCTTCTTTCTGAGCTGGAGTCAGTAAACCTGCCCCATCCTCTCTGGGGAGGCTGCTTGCATGGCTCTAATGTGCCGGCTAAGGACTCACATTCATGACGCTGTAACCAGATCACTGCACAGGCAGCGCTAAAAAGCTAACAGTCTCGACTGTGAAGGCGTCTGTGGTCAGACCCCTCCTCTCTTATCTCAGTTTCCTCCGCAGACTGAGTGGAGGAAATCTGCCTTTATTTGAGTGAGACAAATAAATGGTGTAACGATCCACCACATTTTTTCTCCAATGTTTTGAACTAACTTTATAAACATATATAAAAAATAAAATAAATTAAAAATATTGTATAATACCTGATCTTTATAATGCACCACAGCACGTTGTTATTCTGACTTAAGTTCTTTAAATTCTTGAAACATGTTCTGTGCAAGTCTGATGGAATGAAGATGATATGGCAACTTGAAGGTGCTATAGTGAGCTGCTGTAGATTGGTTTGATGGGGGTAAAACTGTCCAACATTGTTCACAGCATTCATTCAAGCATCAGTCCTATTGACAGTAATATTGTGCACACACACATATACAGTAATCTATTACATATACATAATTTATATAGGTAAATGCATAAAGCCTTGTACCTGTTGTATTTATTTGATCAAAACTACAGAAAAACTGAAATATTACTATTTAACATAATGGTTTGCTATTTTTATATACTTTAAAATATAATTTATTTCTGTAATGACAAGGCTGAATTTCTGAATTTTCAGACTCATTAGTACAGTCTAATATACAGTCAATGTTACATGACCATTTAGAAATCATTCTACAGGTCCTTCTCAAAAAATAGCATATTGTGATTAAGTTCATTATTTACCATAATGTAATGATGAAGATTAAACTTTCATATATTTTAGATTCATTGCACACCAACTGAAATATTTCAGGTCTTTTATTATTTTTTATTATTCAAAACCGCAATCATGGGTAAGATGGTCGACACGACTGCTGTCCAGAAGTAGCCTAGAAATCTAGACGCACCCTAGCGGCAGCAAATTTAATCTGCCCACAAGTGTCATCTAGGAACTCTCAATACCCTTCTGAGCTGTATTCCTCACAATCTGGACGGGCCAATCATGTCGTGTATAGAGTCGGTGGGCGGGGCCATAATGACGACGGCCGAGTTGCGTTTGCGTGCTTCTAGTACCCTCAAGCGAGAGGGTAAGACACAGAAAGAAATGTCTGAACAAATAGGCTGTTCCCAGAGTGCTGTATCAAGGCACCTAAGTGGGAAGTCTGTGGGAAGGATTCCAGACCTTGGGGGACCTGCGGAAGCAGTGGACTGAGTCTGGAGTAGAAACATCCAGAGCCACTGTGCACAGGCATGTGCAGGAAATGGGCTACAGGTGCCGCATTCCCCAGGTCAAGCCACTTTGGGCTACAGAGAAGCAGCACTGGACTGTTGCTCAGTGGTCCAAAGTACTTTTTTTCAGATGAAAGCAAATTGTGCATGTCATTCGGAAATCAAGGTGCCAGAGTCTGGAGGAAGACTGGGGAGAAGGAAATGCCAAAATGCCTGAAGTCCAGTGTCAAGTACCCACAGTCAGTGATGGTCTGGGGTGCCATGTCAGCTGCTGGTGTTGGTCCACTGTGTTATATCAAGGGCAGGGTCAATGCAGCTAGCTATCAGGAGATTTTGGAGCACTTCATGCTTCCATCTGCTGAAAAGCTTTATGGAGATGAAGATTTCGTTTTTCAGCACAACCTGCCACCTGCTCACAGTGCCAAAACCACTGGTAAACGGTTTACTGACCATGGTATTACTGTGCTCAATTGGTCTGCCAACTCTCCTGACCTGAACCCCATAGAGAATCTGTGGGATATTATAAAGAGAAAGTTGAGTGATGCAAGACCCAACACTCTGGATGAGCTTAAGGCCGCTATTGAAGCATCCTGGGCCTCCATAACACCTCAGCAGTGCCACAGGCTGATCGCCTCCATGCCACGCCACATTGAAGCAGTCATTTCTGCAAAAGGATTCCCGACCAAGTATTGAGTGCATAACTGAACATAACTATTTGAAGGTTGCTTTTTTTGTATTAAAAACACTTTTCTTTTATTGGTCAGATGAAATATGCTAATGTTTTGAGATTTTGGGTATTCATGAGCTGTATGCCAAAAAAATCAATATTAAAACAATAAAATACCTGAAATATTTCAGTTGGTGTGCAAAGAATCTAAAATATATGAAAGTTTATCACAATATGCTAATGTTTTGAGAAGGCCCTGTATTATGCAAATTTGATACTCTGTTACTATCAATGTTGGAAACCATTGTGCTGCTTGATTTTTTTGGAACCTGTGATACTTTTTTCAGGATTTATTGATTGATAAAACATTTATAATAAATCAGCATAGAATGATTTCTGAAGGATCGTGTGACACTGAAGACTGGCTTTACATCACAGAAATAACACAAAGTATATTGATAAAAACACTGTTTTAAAATTGTAATACTATTTAAAATACCGTATTGTCCCGCATTTACAGGTTAAATAATGCATCCCATATCTGTCACAGACACGCCAGGCTCTCACGTCACAGACACCCCACGATCACTCTCACTGGAATACTAATCACGCACACCTGCAACCCATCACTTCCCAAATCACCCACAGTATATGAGTCACGCACACACACACTCAAGTTGTCCGGTCTCGTTTGCACAAGGTACTAACCTGCTCTGCTTACCTGAAGGACTCCCTCGAAGAGAATTACCTGTCTCCAAGTCTGCTTCCTTGTCTCCAGCGATCTCCTGTGTCCAGCGTGTGTGTGTTCCGTGTTCTCCATCATTCCCTCCTGAGTCTCTTCACGTCCCTCCGAAGTCACCTGAGAAGTCCATTCACCGTCACGTCATTCCCTCAGTCACAGATATTACTCTACTGGTGTCCAAAATAAAACCTGCTAACCATATCTTCTCTCCGTCAGTCTGTACCCGTAACAGAAGACCGAACCAGTACAGAGGGCACCAGTATGAGTCACCCGGATCCCTTCCAAGAACTGGTGGATGCCGTGCTCCGTGAACTCACCACCGACTCACCATCACCGGCAGGCACTTCCGCATCCACCAGCACCACTTCCACGTCCCCTGTTTGCGCCAGTCCCATGGCCAAACCGGCGCCCTTCTCTGGATCGGCGGAGGACTGCAATGGATTCCACCTGCAGTGTTCACTGGTCCTGGAGATGCAACCGCACTTATATCCGACGGATCGTGCCCGTGTGGCGTTTATAATCTCTCAACTGAGCGGTAAGGCCCTGCGCAGGGCGGAAACATTGTACTCTCAAGATAATGCCATCGTACAATCATTGTCAAATTCCGTTATCCCCTTCCTCTCGTCCCAACAGCGCTGGAACATCTCCGTGGTGCCACTATGTTCCCCAAGTTGGACCTCTGCAGCATCCTGCAACGCCTGGAGTTCCATCTCTTCCTGAAAGCCGAGAAGTGTTCCTTCCACCAGCCCTCAGTGCAGTTCCTTAGCTATAACATTGACCGCAGTGGCATCCGGATGGACGAGAGGAAGGTGGACGCCATCAGGACCTGGCCACTCCCCTCCACAATCAAAGAACTCCAACGCTTCCTAGGTTTTCCAAATTTCTATCGAAGATTCATTCAGAACTACAGCATCATCTCCAGTCCACTTACCCACCTCCTGCGCAGCAAGCCCAAGTCTCTGTCCTGGACCCCTGCGGCCACACAAGCTTTTGAAGACCTCAAGAATGCCTTCTTACCGCTCCCCTCCTAGTGCATCCAGATCCCACTAAGCCCTTTGTCATGGAAGTCGACGTCTCCACCACAGGAGTGGGAGCGGTCCTCTCCCAGCAGCAGGGGACGCCCGGTCGCCTCCATCCATGTGCCTTCTTCTCCCGGAAGTTTAACCCGGCGGAGGTCAACTATGATATTGGCGACCGAGAGCTCCTCGCCATCAAGCTCGCCCTGGAAGAGTGGCGGCATTGGCTGGAAGGAGCCAAACACCCGTTCCTGGTTCTGACAGACCACAAAAACCTTGAGTACCTGAGAGATGCCAAGAGATTAAACCACTTAGGAGCGGGCCGTGGATGGGGTGGGGTAATGTCACACACATGCCAGGCTCTCACGTCACAGACACCCCACGATCACTCTCACCGGAATAATAATCACGCACACCTGCAACCCATCACTTCCCTAATCACCCACAGTATATGAGTCACGCACACACACACTCAAGTTGTCCGGTCTCGTTTGCACAAGGTACTAACCTGCTCTGCTTACCTTAAGGACTCCCTCGAATAGAATTACCTGTCTCCAAGTCTGCTTCCTAGTCTCCAGCGATCTCCTGTGTCCAGCGTGTGTGTTTTCCGTGTTCTCCATCATTCCCTCCTGAGTCTCTCCACGTCCCTTCAAAGTCACCTGAGAAGTCCATTCACTGTCACGTCATTCCCTCAGTCACAGATATTACTCTACTGGTGTCCAAAATAAAACCTGCTAACCATCTCGCCTCCGTCAGTCTGTACTCGTAACTATATCATAGTTGAATAAACATAAAGTGTGGAGAATACTGATCGCTATAATGAAATCACAAAGTAGTAGAAAAGCTCTTTTGATTGCATTTTAGCGTCTTTGTTTCTATAGCGACTAGGTCTTGAAAACATGCGCTGTAAACCTGCGTTTAAAGAACACGTTGAGATCATGTCCGCCCTTTGAACGCAAGAGGCTCTCCAGATATAAGGTTGAATAGGAAAAAAACATATCAATGGTCTGTCTGGTAACTAATAATAAACCTAAGGTGAATTGCACACTTTGCATTAGATAAAAAAGTAGTCCTAATTTAGGAAATTAATTAAAAAATCTCAAAGTACGGACCTCAACCCTATCGAGAACCTAAAAATGTCCCCACAAGGACAAGGATTTCGGATATTGCCATCTTTGTGGGGACATTTTGTCCCCATAAAGTAGGGGTTACCAGCCCCCGCCCCCCACCCCACACACACACACACACACACACCACAAACATGTTTGCCTGTCACCAAGCAACACTGCTAGCCTAGAAGACTGTACATGAGACAGTGGAAAGGACAAACAAAACTATTTCCTAATGTATAGGCCGCTTCTGTTTAACTTGGGTAACTTTAAGTAATTTAGTGTTTCACAGTGTATGTCTACACATAATATACATGGCTGTTTGAAGAGGGTTTGTGTGACATTCCAAGGTTATTGGAGTAAGGCAGCTATATGCACATGTCCATTAATAGCACGGCTCAGTAGGACAAACAAAGTCTGTATGACTTTCATCATATCAAAGTGTATATTTTCATGACGAACAGAATCTACTCTCTCCGTGGACTGTGCCTGCCGCCCTCAAGGAAAGAGGAAGACACTCTTAGCGCAAATCTGAGCCCAGATTCACAACAATGTATTGATGTATTGACTCCTCCATTCTCCTAGTGAGTATAGAGTATCAGTCGCCTCCAAGGTTGGCGCCAAGCTCTGTCTTCTGTGAACCACAAACCAGAATTAATTGCAAATCAATCGAACAAAGTACAACTGATCAGTAAACCAATTAGTAATTTTAGCTGGTCATCCTGGTTTGGTTTACCTCACACTACTTACTGTGTTTTTTGTAGCTTATCTTATGACTTTCTTAAAAACATCTATTTCGCCCTGAAAAGCACAATGAGCATCATGCAGTATGAGAAAGTAGAGTACCATTTAAAATGAAAGAGTTGATTGAAGAATTTATATTCAGGCATTTTTTTCTCCTCTGTATTTAAAGAAAGGCATTTTAGTATTCTAAATATGTTAAGTTATCACTGTTGCCTCGCATTTGCCTTCACTGATGTATCTAGGGACAAGAACAGAATTTTTTTTCATACTATATTAATTAACTGTACTTAAAAGCTTAGTAAAAGGAGAATTCTTAAAAAAATGGGTGCATGCAAATGCATCTATAAATACATAGACAAATGAGTTAAAGGCATTTTATTGTTAATGTAGCACCGCAGCTAATAAGCGAACATTATTAAGATGGAATTCTAATTAATTATTTGGGACAGAAAATGCAAGCAGGCTGGGAGGAAAAATGGCTGGCCCAGCTAATACCATGATGCACCATCTTGAGGCATAAGATCTTTTAATGTATTCTCTGGCTGTGCCTGAAAGGAGGAAAGAGCGAGCTGAATGGATCCATTAATTTAATTGAAGCAGGCCCTGACAAGAGATAAAACATCTCCCACATCTCTCCAGGCCGCTGCTGGCTTTATAGTAAACAACCAATGATCCATAAACAAAACCAGGAGAGCAGGAGACCCACTCTATAGAGACTTCAAGGCCACAAAAATATGACACGAGAAGAGGAGAATGGAAACTGAAGAGCCCCCCTTTCTCGTCTCTCCTGAGCCCTACCTGCGTATTCAACCTGGATAGGGCTCATTGTACTGTCTCTTTGGGATTTTTGATGTTAATAATTCAGTTTCTGGTCCCAATGCTGGTAGCTGTCAAAAAGAAACCTTTGAGTGCAGAAAATAGCAGGTGCTCTTTCCACGGGGAGAACAATGCACGTGTTTCACCTTCAGGCATGCAGGCCATATAAATAGGCTTTAGATGTAGCACTAATACAATGTTATCTTTTATCTGAATGTTTAGGTAAGTATTGGGAACATAATATTAAATGAAGGAACTGCATTCATTAACTGTAATAGAGAAATATAAGTAGAAAATGCACCTACTTTCAGACTCATATATGGAAGCCTCAAAGAAAACTCTCTTTCTCTAGCTGTTTATTGATGGATGCATGTCTCTTAATACATGCTTTCATTAGAGACAAAACGAGAACACAAAACCAACTAGAGGCCATTGAGTCGGGAGGCACCTGTTCCTAGAGCACATTACAAACACTAAAAAAAGAAGGAAAAAAAAGGAAGCACCACTAGCCAAATGTGAAGGTCATTGGTTTTAGTCTAACATGTTCTATCTTGCTCTTAACCGAGAGAGAGAGAGGGGTGGGTGGGGAGGGGGGAATCAGAGCGCTAAAACCTATGTGGAAAAAAAAAAATAGGACATAGAGCTTTGAGCACTTCAGGTCTGGTAGCATAAAAGTGTTCTCACATCTGGCTGAGATAGAGTTTCTGTGTAAGTGCTGGACTAAGGGGAAACAGTGTTTGTGCACTGCTAACCTTGTGACAGGAGAGAAAAGAGTGGAGAAATCTGAGCTACTCATCGTTCGCCATGGCCATGCAGAGCTTCTCGTTTCTCTTAATTGAAAGTTTGTGTTTTGGGGGCAAAAAGATGGCTGAAGAAAATTAATAATGTAAGAGGCTACAACTTTGTTGGTCGGATCGCATGAGGCTATCACTGCACTGAGCTCAGTGAAAATGAATCAAAGATAAACGCCTGCAGGTACAGTCCGCCATTTCATTACACTGTAAATATGGAAAGGTGTTTTCACACTAAACATTGACCAGGCAATGAATACAATTGCAAATAATAATAGTTTTAAAATGATAATTATTAACATTATTGCTAACAGGATATGATGTTTAACTAATTATAATACATTAAAAATAAAACAATATATTATTTAATATATTCATTGCTAAAAAGATGTCAAACTAAATATTTACACAATTATTGCCGGATATGATGGATAACTGGGTAGTTTGATGATTGCCCTTGCCTATTATCAGGTGTAAGGATTTGATGTGAATGCAAAATCAAATGTTTACATACACCTTGCAGAATTACTAAATGTTTCTTATTTTAATAAAATAAGAGAGATCATAAAAAAATGCATGTTTTTTATTTATTTAATTCTGTCCTGGGTAAGATATTATACATAAAAATTTACATATAGTCCACACGACAAGAAAATATATAAATATGACCACTGTTGAAAAGTTGACATACACTTAGTATTCTTAATAATGTTGATGATCCGATCCACGGTTGTTTTCCTGTTTTGTTGTTCATGAGTCTCTTGTTTGTCCCGAGCAGTTAAACTGCCCAGTGTTCTTGAGTAAAAATCCTTCAGGTCCTGTAAAATCTGCAGTGTTTTTTTATTATTATTAATTTTTTCTTAAATATATATTTGAACCTTCTCCAGCAGTGACTGTATGATTTTGAGATCCATTTTTCACGCTGACTGAACAACCCTCAGGGACTCAAACACAACTAAAGCAGGCTTAAATATTCACTGTCGCTCCAGAAGGAAACATGATGCATTAAGATCTGGGGGTGAAAACTTTTGAACAGAATGAATCTGTGTACATTTTTCTTTTTTAGTTTAAATATCATACTTTACTGCCCTCCGGAAGCTACAGATATGTTTCCTGGAATGTAATGAATGAAGTGTACCTTCAAACAGTTTTCACCCACAACTCTGAAATGCATCGTGCAATTTCCTTCAGTGTGAAAAGATGAATCTCAAAATCATACAGTAACTGCTGGAAAAGGTTCAAATATGCAAAAGATGCTGGATAACCAAATAATTTGCAGGATATATATATATATATATATACACATATACATATATATACATACACACATATGCATATACACATATGCATATATATATATATATATATATATATATATATATATATATATATATATATATATATATATATATATATATATATATATATATATATATATATACATATATATATATATATACACAGTCTTGTTCAAAA
Organism: Pseudorasbora parva; assembly: GCF_024679245.1. NCBI lineage: Eukaryota > Metazoa > Chordata > Actinopteri > Cypriniformes > Gobionidae > Pseudorasbora > Pseudorasbora parva. The sequence continues at coordinate 30,689,242 of NC_090174.1, read as the reverse complement.
TAATAGCAGTACAATGTGACTAACCAGAATAATCAAGGTTTTTAGTATATTTTTTATTGCTACGTGGCAAACAAGTTACCAGTAGGTTCAGTAGATTGTCAGAAAACAAACAAGACCCAGCATTCATGATATGCACGCTCTTAAGGCTGTGCAATTGGGCAATTAGTTGAAAGGGGTGTGTTCAAAAAAAAATAGCAGTGTCTACCTTTGACTGTACAAACTCAAAACTATTTTGTACAAACATTTTTTTTTCTTCTGGGATTTAGCAATCCTGTGAATCACTAAACTAATATTTAGTTGTATGACCACAGTTTTTTAAAACTGCTTGACATCTGTGTGGCATGGAGTCAACCAACTTGTGGCACCTCTCAGCTGTTATTCCACTCCATGATTCTTTAACAACATTCCACAATTCATTCACATTTCTTGGTTTTGCTTCAGAAACAGCATTTTTGATATCACCCCACAAGTTCTCAATTGGATTAAGGTCTGGAGATTGGGCTGGCCACTCCATAACATTAATTTTGTTGGTTTGGAACCAAGACTTTGCCCGTTTACTAGTGTGTTTTGGGTCATTGTCTTGTTGAAACAACCGTTTCAAGGGCATGTCCTCTTCAGCATAGGGCAACATGACCTCTTCAAGTATTTTAACATATGCAAACTGATCCATGATCCCTGGTATGTGATAAATAGGCCCAACACCATAGTAGGAGAAACATGCCCATATCATGATGCTTGCACCTACATGCTTCACTGTCTTCACTGTGTACTGTGGCTTGAATTCAGAGTTTGGGGGTCGTCTCACAAACTGCCTGTGGCCCTTGGACCCAAAAAGAACAATTTTACTCTCATCAGTCCACAAAATGTTCCTCCATTTTTCTTTAGGCCAGTTGATGTGTTCTTTGGCAAATTGTAACCTCTTCTGCACATGCCTTTTTTTTTAACAGAGGGACTTTGCGGGGGATTCTTGAAAATAGATTAGCTTCACACAGACGTCTTCTAACTGTCACAGTACTTACAGGTAACTCCAGACTGTCTTTGATCATCCTGGAGGTGATCATTGGCTGAGCCTTTGCCATTCTGGTTATTCTTCTATCCATTTTGATGGTTGTCTTCCGTTTTCTTCCACGTCTCTCTGGTTTTGCTCTCCATTTTAAGGCATTAGAGATCATTTTAGCTGAACAGCCTATCATTTTTTGCACCTCTTTATAGGTTTTCCCCTCTCTAATCAACTTTTTAATCAAAGTACGCTGTTCTTCTGAACAATGTCTTGAACGACCCATTTTCCTCAGCTTTCAAATGCATGTTCAACAAGTGTTGGCTTCATCCTTAAATAGGGGCCACCTGATTCACACCTGTTTCTTCACAAAATTGATGACCTCAGTGATTGAATGCCACACTGCTATTTTTTTGAACACACCCCTTTCAACTAATTCAACTAATTGCCCAATTGCACAGCCTTAAGAGCGTGCATATCATGAATGCTGGGTCTCATTTGTTTTCTGAGAATCTACTGAACCTACTGGTAACTTGTTTGCCACGTAGCAATAAAAAATATACTAAAAACCTTGATTATTCTGGTTAGTCACATTGTACTGCTATTATTTTGAACAAGACTGTATATACACACACACACACACACACACACACACACACACACACACACACACACACACACACACACACACACACCCTGAAGGATTATCAGGAACACCATAATAATACTGTGTTTGACCCCCTTTCGCCTTCAGAACTGCCTTAATTCTATGTGGCATTGCTTCAACAAGGTGCTAAAACATTCTTTATAAATGTTGGTCCATATTTATAGGACAGCATCTTGCAGTTGATGGAGATTTGTGGGATGCACATCCAGGGCACGAAGCTCCCGTTCCGCCACATTTCAAAGATGCTCTATTGGGTTGAGATCTGGTGACTGTGGGGGCCATTTTAGTACCGTGAACTAATTTTCATGTTCAAGCTATTGCACGCGTGCAGGTACAGTCCGCCATTTCATTACACTGTAAATATGGAAAGGTGTTTTCACACTAAACTTTGACCAGGCAATGAATACAATTGCAAATAATAATAGTTTTAAAATGATAATTATTAACATTATTGCTAACAGGATATGATGTTTAACTAATTATAATACATTAAAAATAAAAAAAATATTATTTAATATATTCATTGCTAAAAAGATGTCAAACTAAATATTTACACAATTATTGCCGGATATGATGGATAACTGGGTAGTTTGATGATTGCCCTTGCCTATTATCAGGTGTAAGGATTTGATGTGAATGCAAAATCAAATGTTTACATACACCTTGCAGAATTACTAAATGTTTCTTATTGTAATAAAATAAGAGAGATCATAAAAAAAATGCATGTTTTTTATTTATTTAATTCTGTCCTGGGTAAGATATTATACATAAAAGTTAACATATAGTCCACAAGACAAGAAAATATATAAATATGACCACTGTTGAAAAGTTGACATACACTTAGTAACAAGAAACCAATTTGAAATGATTCGAGCTTTGTGACATGGTGCATTATCCTACTGGAAGTAGCCATAAACATCAGTAAACAACACGATCATATATAGTTACTTTATCAATGGAAAATGCGATCTATGGTGTGTTTAAATACATCTATTTAGCTGACCACTAAATGTGTCTGTTTGTTTATTGAACCACCCCAAACATAAACCTAGGGGACGTTCTCACAAAGCGTGCTTCGTAATTCAAATGCGCTACTCCATTGTTTTTCTCTGTATAACGTTACACTAGTCTGATGTACAAAACTGTTTTGCTTGCTACTGCTAAGGTTTAGTCGCATACAATAGTCATCATGCACCACAAGTAAACACACACAAATGTTGACAGGCCACTAAATAAAGTACAGCTTCTCCTGTTCAATTTATTTAAGCCTCAGGATCTGATTCTGGATCACATGTGTATTAGTTGAACCTGATTGATAGCCATGGTTTATTAGGGTAATTGTTTTCTTTTCCACGCTTAAGGATGTCAGCTTTCAGAAGTTCTCGTGCAATAGCTGCGCACGCTCGTGATTCTTTGAATAGTATACACCTCCATCCGCTCGTTTTTTTTCCGGAAAGACTCGGTACAGCCTATCTTTCTTTTATAAATATAATAAAACTAAAGACTTTTCAGAGATATGAAGGATGCAATACTACTCTATAGGTACTCAAGATTGACATGAGTGACTAAAATTCAGTGTTTCACCCTGAAATACTTTCAAAGATTAAAAAATGATAAATCGGCTCATGGTTCAGACCTTAAGACAAATTTCTTTGCAAAAAAAAACTTAAATTCAGTTAAATGGGCTGTAAGTAAACCTGCCACAAATGATTTGTACAAGTTCAAATCACTGCTTTCAATCTCTTTTAAAGTTATATAACGTAAATGTACTTTAATACTTTATTCACATTGTAAAACCTTTCAAAAAAATCTGAAGCTATATTTTGTCAGTAGTTTTGAGATAACAAATGCCTCATTTTCATTTAGCTGACTCAGACTTCTCAGAAATGATACTTAGAGCTGAAAAAAGGACCTTTTAAGTGTGTAATGGTATCGCCTCAAGATCATTTGCTCACTTGGACTCTACTTAGTTACCTAAAAGAAATGTTAGAATATGGTGGTGAATCAATAATGAAAGTATTTTGCTTCACCATTCTTATCTTACATACAGTATGTCCTGCTCAAGGTGCAATTTGCAGAATGAATAGTTGTTCATGTGAAGTATGTGAAGAGATGCGGATTAAAACAATGTTTTAGTGGCCATGGATGAGTAGTTCATATATCCCAGTTAAGTGCCCTCAAAAAAGAAACAAAGGAAATAAACAGTGTCTCTGATGCCTCAGAGTATATTATCTCTCTCTCTCTCTCTCTCTCTCTCTCTCTCTCTCTCTCTCTCTCTCTCTCTCACACACACACACACACACACACACACACACACACACACACACACACACACACACACACACACACACACACACACACACACACACACACACACACACGTTGTGGTTTTGTGAATCGTGGGGACTTTCCATAGGCATAATTTACACTGTATAAACTGTGTTCTCTCCCTACACTGCCCCTGCCCATCACAGGAAATTTTACATAAAAATAATAAAAAAAATTTTTTATATATATATATACACACACACACACACACACACACACACACACACACACACACACACACACACACACACACACACACACACACACACACACACACACATATAGGTTATAAGGTTGGTTTGAGATGTTGGTACATTTTGGCTAACAATAAGGTGGATATATTATCCATTATTCCAGTCACAACTCACACAAACAGACACACATAAACCTTTTTACCTGCAACTCATAAATTAAATTTGTGCAACTAAGATAATTTTGTCAGGTAAAAAGTAGGACTGGACACATTTGGAGAAAGATGCATAAATAAGTAACGCAAACACACATTTAACAAAGTGGAAGTAAGTGCAATCCATTACTTTCAATCATGCAGCAGGTATGTTATAACTGACCAACACTGATCTGAATTAACCTCATTAATATAACGAAAAAAGCAAATTATCATGAATCACACATCACGGTCATAACATCTTTTATCAGGAATGCAAATACCATTCTGAATGCTGGCAATAGAGTAAATGTAATATGTGAGACCCTCATCATCCCACGCTGTGCCTGGGAATTCTGGTTGTTTTTGCACTGAAGAGGAACAATAGGTTTGTTTTTCAAAACTGGTGCTGTTCCTCTTTGCTACACAATAGTGAGAGATTCAATGGTGTGAAAGGATTTCAATGTTTAATCCTTGTGTAGCCTATGTGCAAATAAAACACTTTATCCTGGTTTACACCAGTCATCACCAATAACCCAGATCATTTTTGATAATTTACATTAGAGCAAATGTTTATTTTCCCTAAAATCAATCTTGCACCTTGTGTTTGTGTTATACAAAAAAAAAAAAAAAAAAGACCTGAATTCCTGAAACCGCCCACCATGAGTTGAGAAATATGGCTTATATCTTTCAAAAGAAGTTGATGATGCGGTTATGTTGTGTAAAAACCCTCATTTTCTACCTGTTTGGCTGCTAATCTGATTAGTCGTTGTGGCACCTTGAAGTCCTATCAAAAATCTGATTATCAGATGAACTACCATCATCCCCTATGACTGGATGAAAAGGTGAAACAGATGTAACACCATTTATTCCTCTCCTCACATCTGTGCATGACAAAGACGAGCAAGAGACACAACCACTGCTTCATCTGATTGTGCTTAGGTTACAATTTCATCGATAAAGAGAGATACTATCGGCTTGTGATCTGTTATTTGTTATGCGAACTGTTATCAGCTGCCGTGTGTGTCGTGTCTTTGATCAGATATTTTGAAATCTCTCAGGAAGCTTCCCGCCCAGCTTGGCCAACAGATATTTTAAAGCTGTCAATCAGAAGCAACACGACAAACATGAAACAAGTCTAATTTAACTGATTTGAACAGCATCAAGTGTCTATCTTTTCCATCTTTCATCCTTCAGAGAGAACTATTTACATTCCTTACAAGCAAGTTTGCCGATCAGGTCTGTTGGTTTGTTGTATTCACTGCAACAAGTTTGCGGTCAAGGGAATTGAAAATGTTCACTTTTTGCAGCATGTAAATCCTATTTGGATAGAATCTGAGTGCACTCATTAAAATATTTTTTTTTGGACCATTCTTTACTTTTTCCCCCTGTGAACAAAAGCATTTGGAGATGCTGAGAGCAGCAGCCATGATTGAAAAGCAATGAAAGGGTCAAAGACTTTTTGTCAGAGTGTCTGACTTATTTAATCACAATGAGTGGATGGGGAAGACAGACTTTGATTAAGCTCGGCTCACCGATCGATAAAGTCCTTGAACTTGCATAAGTCATTGCTGCCTACTCACAATATTACTGATAGCCTATGTTTTATTCACAGGGTCTGAGATCGCGTAACCCCGCAGCATGCGCACCTGAGTGAATTGCCCATTGATAAATAGTACCGGACGACTTTTTTTTTTTTTTTTTTAATGCCACAGATACATCCTAAAATTGAAAGGCTGGCTTCATGGCAAAACACCTCAAGCCATGTCAAAGGCAGATAATCCACTCGTGAATGTTTTTTTTTTTTTTGGTATAAACATTTCAAACCAAAAGAGGATTTTAGAGCGCTCTCGCCATCCATAGAGAGGTCACGGGCAGGCTTCTACAGTGCAAGGTATGCCGTTGTCAGGCTGCTTGGATTCAAAAAGCTGCTGCGTCTGGCTTCTTGATCTGTACTTAAAAAAAATGCTAAAATTTACTCTCATTGATTAAATGTAGATTGAATGAACAGAGCAAAAAAGAATTACACAACCTGCCAGGGTTCAGCTCTCTTTATCATTGTTTAGAACGGCGTGACAGATTCAATCTGCCGAGCTTGGAGGAAGGCCGTACGAGTCAGTCGTGGGCCACAGACACAAGGCCAAACCCCCCGATGCGGCGAGATCGGAAAAAGTTGTGGGTCATGGAGGACGTAGCCTGTGGCCTTCCCCTCTAATCATTGACGCAGTGCTAAAAGAGTGAGTTTTCACAGCTGGCACCAGGTCTGACCTGGAATAATCATCAAGGAATACCCCTCCACAGACCAGGCCATTGTTGCTTCTGAGGAACACGGCGCTGCCCGTCTTTTCAATATGACCCGGCAGATGGAGGCTTTCTCCTTTCATGTTGGGAGGAGGCATAAAGCCACCTGAGTGAAAAGCACCTTGATTTGGTGGATGCACTGGCAAAGAAACATCTGAGAGGGTGTCTGTACAAAAAAGCCCAATGCCGATTCTTTCTCCGTCTCAGGACCTCATTTGTGGCCTGATTCATGTTTATATTTGACAATTTTTTAAAAATACATTTGTATAAACATGTTGTTTTTAGGTCATGAACTGTGGGTTCAGACTAAGGACAGGTCTACAGCAACATTAGGTGAACTAACGATGACACTTCTGAAGAAGGAAGCAAAGGTTTGAACAGCTCATGGTGGGTTGGCAATGATTCACAGTGGATAAAATAGAGACTTTGTATTTATATCAGTTGTATACCAGGGTCACATATCTGTTCTGAAAGAAAAGAAAAAAAATATCAAAATTCTGAATGCAAAAAATAAAATGCATCAAACCATATAAACATGCGTAGTGAGTCAACTTTAGAAGAGAGCTGAAATGTGTACTAGTTTGACATCAAAATTCTATATTAAAAATTCTATAATATAGAAATATCTATAATAAGAAATTGCAAATTCTTATGCCACTTGATAATATGCTTATATGAATACAATATTTAGTCCACACAGTGCTTACAAGTGAAAATCGGTGTGTACTATATGCATCACTAAACAAACCCTGTGTCTTGACAGTAAAAAGTGAATTCAGCAGGGCCGTAACCACCATAGACATTGAGGGGGACAAGTCGTCGAGGCCGGATTCACAAAACATTCTTAAGAATATAGTTCTTCTTAACTGCCAATTTCTTCTTATTTTCTAACTTAAGAAAAAAATATAAGACTATTTTGAAATTCCAAAAACCTTTCTTAAAAATGTTCTTATCTTTTTTCTTATGATTGTTCTTAAGATAAAATTTAAGAAGTATTCATATTCACGAAAAGAAGGTTCTTAAAATAACTTCTCAAAGTTAGAATAACCTCCAACCTATCTTAAATACCCAAATGTAAGATGTTTAACGAATGTATTAGTTTGTTTCAAATATTAAGCATTAGCTACAACATAACTGTAGCCTAGCTAAATATAATATTTAAAACTAATAGTATCATATGGACGAGTATAAAACCAGCAACCAGAGTGCACCAACCAGCAAGACAATAGCGGACGAGAAACTCCACGTAATTTAAAAATACTACTGTTATTGTGTCACAAATATTAGTTGTAAGACTTTTTCAGGCGAGAATGTACTTGTTTAAAGATTAAATCTGTGGTTTGTTTATAAAGAGAGCGCCTTTTTGACAATTTTATCTGGCGTTTTCGGAGTTGAGAGATCCAGGCGATCAGTGGGTGTTCAGTGCTCGTTAACCCCAGCGAGAGCAGCCTTTCCTCGGCCAGTCCTTCTGACATCTGCCTGCGGGCTCGGATGTCTCTGAGATATGATTCGTCTTATGTAGATTTAACAGCTGATCTTTGGTCCCCGAGCAGCGTTCATGATAAATGTCTATGCTCTTATAAAATACAGATTTTACCGACACGGCACATTAAAAACACTACATTGAGTGATTTACTCCCGTCAAGCCAGTCACAACGATGACTGTTAAGAAAATATTTGAGAACTTCCTAAGAATTTTTCAAGAATTGCACTTAGAAACATTCTTACGAACTTCTTAGAATTTATCTTAAGAATTTTCTTAACTTCTTTCTTAAGAAGATTTTTGTGAATCCGGCCCCAGGTTTGCCTCAGGTGTAACTGCGCTCGTCAATGTCAAAACGATTGAGAAGGCCAATCAATAAATATAATAGGTGTAATATAATAAAATTAGGTGGGGTTTGTGTTCTCTTTTGGCTCATGCACACACAGACGACTGCATCCATGAGTTATTCAAAAAAGTTAAATAATCCGTTTTCCGAGGCCAAACGATTGATTTGCATGAAGAAAATCAAAGTTCGTCAGAGACTCTTCTTTGCGGTGAAATCACAAAACACACAAACACACACAAACGGGTCCCTGCTCTTAATATACTATCACTGATGAACATCTTTGATTTGAATGAAGAAGAAGAAAGAATATAATATAATATATGTTATAATATAAAGTGTGGATTAAAACCTGGAATTTTTGAGACTGTTTAAAAAAAGTATTTAATGAAATAATTGTGTTATAATTATCTAACATTCCAATATTGCATCACCCTGCTGAAAAACAGCAAGCAAGCTGTTTTTTTTTTACTGTATTTATAAATGCTTTGAGCAATTTTCTTTCTGATCCATCTGGGCCCGTATTTATCAAGCTTCTCAAAGTGCTATTTTAGTCTTAAGTGCTGAGAATTCATGAAATTTACTCCTACTTTCAAACTTAAGTATAAAAGCAAGTTATCAAATTTCTTAAAGCTAAGAATCACTCTTACTCTCCCAGATATTTAAGACAGCTCGAGAGGTCTCTCAAGGAGTTGCCAGTAGGGGCTTGTTATGGCACTGAGGAGACAGAGACGTGCGCAAATCTTTCAATAGAGGGAGAATGTGCTCGAAATGTTTGACAACAAATAGTTAATCAAACAATATCGTTTGAACAGAGCAGACATCTTTTTCAGTGCTGGTTAATGTTGGGTTTTATAAAAAAATAAATAAAAAAAACACTGTTCGAGTAATTCAGCAAGCAGTAGCGATCGCTTCTTACTCCTGCCATGTCGGTTTTTCATTTGGAATCCATGGTGGCTGATTATATATATTAAAAAAAAATCTAGGCTATATATAGGCAGGTCATTTAACAGCACACCAGTTTAAAAAAAGTATTAAAAGGATGAAAACATGTTTATCTTTCATTTAAAATGTGTATATTATAAGGTATTCTCTTGAAAACTCTTTATTGTCAAATGTGTATTGGATGTAAACTCCTCTTAGGAATTTCACCATTCAATGTGAATTTATCTGAGAATATTCTTAAATAAGGACATCTATTCAGTCACTGGTTCATGACATCATCCAAAATTTCATTTGTGGCACAGCAAGACTAGCACTTAAGATTTAGTCCTACACTTCACTTAAAGTATGATTGGGACGCTTGATAACTAACTTTTAAGCGCAGCTTTGAGCCAAGAATTTTTTTACTCTTAAGTCAATTCTTAGCAGTGTTCTTGTGAGTAATTCTAAGATGTTTGATAAATACGGGCCCTGGACCAGCTAAACATTGGCTTGGCCAAGCAGGGAAACCAATTTAAGCCTGAGAAGAACAGGTCTTGATTTAAGATGTTACCTTTTCACCACAGTAAATATAGGCATAGACACAATAAGAAACAGTCATCTACAAATGCTGTAGCTGCCACACAGGCACAGTCTCATGTAAAGAGTGACGTTGGGTATTGTTCAACAATCTAGCTTTACTTTGCGATGGTTATTCAGTCCCTACTGCTGAACCGCTCACATCCTTCACCTGAAAAGCAACATAATTAGAAAAATCCCTGAATGTGTGTGCAGGTCTGTGTAACAGTAAAAAAAGAAACCGAGCGAAGGCACTAAACTAAATAAATAAGCACTCAGCAGGCTTACAATGGAAGGTAATATGCCCTTTGTCAGTCTGCATTCCGCTTTGTGATTCACGGGCTGTTTGGCAGGTGGGACCCACTTGTAAAACAGAGTAAACGACAAGAGCCTGCTTTCAAAAAAATAAAATCTCTGCCGTTAAGGAAACAGATTTTTTTTTTTTTGGTCAAGATAAGAAGTTATTCTGATTAAAAATGTATATAAATAAAACTGACATTTGACAAGCGCACACACGCACACACACACACGCACACGCACACGCGCACACACACACGTGCCAAATAAATTGTGTCTGGGTTTTGGTTTGTCTTTAAAATTAGTGTACTACTGTAAAATTCAAAGAACAGTCTCTTTAAGATACACTGACATATAGGTGAAGAAAATGAAAACTCCTACTGATGTGGAAAGAGGTGTATAATACCTGGAGATAGCATTCTCTTTCATCTCAGTGGCAGTCACTGGACTAGCTTATAAACCCCTAGAAGAACATAAACTATAGCCTGCCATCTTTGCTCATGGGCACTCAGTTCGGGGAACAATTGTCATGTGACTAATGAAACAGACAGAGGAAAACCTGTCACTTGTACAACAGGGACAATAATGAAATACTTGTGATGTCACTAGAAAAGAAAACTGTCAGAATAAAGCTAAATTTTGAACATCCATCAAAGGAGAAAGATACTCACAGTCAGCCTAACGATGTAGCATTTACCAGCAGAGGGAAAGGGAACAATGCTAATGAGCTAATTTCCGACTAAAAGTATAGGTGCATTCATTTTTCATGTTGTGATGGCCAATGACAGTCGTTTGACTTTTATTGACAACCAGTACAGATGCGGATGAAGTGGCTTGCAAAAGCAAATCTTTTCAGCCATTGTTTAAACCCATTATTAGCCATGATTATTATATTTTTAAGAGTAAGTCACCAATAATAAAAATAATAGCAGGCAATTTTAGGCTTCTAACAATAACCGAAAACACACACACACACACACACACACACACACACACACACACACACACACACACACACACACACACACACACGCACACAGTAGAGTGTAGCCCTACCTTTTAAACATTGTTTATGAAAATGAATGAGGTATATGACTGCATATATTAATAAAATTATTAGACATTATTAATAGGGTGTAACTCGGACAGTTCATCATGATTCGTCGAATATCAAATCACGTTGATATCAAATCACAATATGATTACTATAAGATTCAAGAATATATCAATTAATATTTAGATATGATATGTGCCTGTTTTACACAATCAGTTAAATTTGTATTAACTCACAACTGCAAACAAAATATATAACAAACATTTACACTCACCTAAAGGATTATAAGGAACACAATACTAATACTGTGTTTTGAACCTTTCACCTTCAGAAATGCCTTAATTATACATGGCATTGATTCAACAAGGTGCTGAAAGCATTCTTTATAAATGTTGGTCCATATTGATAGGATAGCATCTTGCAGTTGATGGAGATTTGTGGGATGCACATCCAGGGCACGAAACTCCCGTTCCACCACATCCTAAAGATGCTCTATTGGGTTGAGATCTGGTGACTGTGGGGGCCATTTTAATGCAGTGAACTCATTGTCATGTTTAAGAAACCAATTTGAAATGATTCAAGCGTTGTGACATGGTGCATTATCCTGCTGGAAGTAGCCATCAGAGGATGGGTACATGGTGGTCATAGAGAGATGGACATGGTCAGAAACAATGCTCAGGTAGGCCAGGTATTTGGTAAACAATACCCAATTGGCACTAAGGGGCCTAAAGTGTGCCAAGAAAACATCCCCCACACCATTACACCACCACCACCAGCCTGCACAGTGATAAGGCATGATGGATCTATGTTCTCATTCTGTTTACACCAAATTCTGACTCTACCATCTGAATGTCTCAACAGAAATCGAGACTCATCAGACCAGGCAACATTTTTCCAGTCTTCAACTGTCCAATTTTGGTGAGCTTGTGCAAATTGGTGCCCGGCAGGGTCTTCTGTTGTTGTAGCCCACCCGCCTCAAGATTGTGTATGTTGTGGCTTCACAAATGCTTTGCTGCATACCTCGGTTGTAACGAGTGGTTATTTTAGTCAAAGTTGCTCTTCTATCAGCTTGAATCAATCGGCCCATTCTCGTCTGACCTTTAGCATCAACAAGGCATTTTCAGCCACAGGACTGCCGCATACTGGATGTTTTTCCCTTTTCACACCATTCTTTGTTAACCCTAGAAATGGTTGTGTGTGAAAATCCCAGTAACTGATAGGGGTGTAAGAAAATATCGATACACATGAATATCGCAATATTATGTTTGGTGATACTGTATCGATTCTCAATAACAATGTATCGATATTTATATATTTATTTATTTACATTCAAGATTCGTGGCTTTGTGTTCGGTTTAAACCACAGACTGTATTAACACCCAACTGCTAGATGGCAGTGTTATCTCAGAACGTATAACTGACGCGGAACCGGAGAAGCGCAAGGTAAAAGTGCGTGCATCGCTAGTGTTTGCATTAGCAAAGAAGCAAACCCAGATCTCAAGACGATAGCATTATTCCGCTCCTGCAGTATACAGAGCTGAAGTGTGGACTCATTTTGGCTTTAGCTAAAAAGAAGCCACTAAGGAAATTGACAAGAATCATTTTGTTTGCAAAATAGGCCAAGTTAAAATCTAATACACTGGAAACACATTGAAACAGAGCTCGCTTAACATCCTGACGTCACCCGCGCTGATGAGAAGCGTTTCAATAGAATGTACAGCACGTTTTCCTTTCAGTAACAAAATAAACACACTCCAAAACTGACAGCGGTGGCACCAGAACGAAAGATCATAGCGATGTGGATATGGATGCACCAGCTCTGCAGTTCAGTACTTGAAATAGCACTTTATACAATAGACTGCTTTATAGAAAATAGCTTAACTGTATTAAATATAAAACAAACAGTCATTCAGTCATGAAATGGACTGCACTTTTCGTTGTTAAATAGCCACTGCTCTGCTGTAAACCTTTAAAACATATACACATAAAGAATCCTGCTGTCACTTTACATTTCCCTTTACTTAGATTGCACAAAATAGTGATTAGTGATATAAATTATACTGTATTAATTAAATAAAATACTTTGTCTTGTGTTTTAGGCATATGGTTGTTCTTTATGCTTTTAAATAATAAAAAAAAAAAACACAAAAAAAAGAAATATCGCAATATATTGCCTCTATTTACAATATCGCAATATATTACAATATATCGTAACCCCTGTATCGTGATACGTATTGTATCGCCAGATTCTTGGCAATACACAGCCCTAGTAACTGAGCAGATTGTGAAATACTCGGACCGGCCCGTCTGGCACCAACAACCATGCCATGCTCAAAATTGCTTAAAATCACATTTCTTTCCCATTCTGACATTCAGTTTGGAGTTCAGGAGATTGTCTTGACCAGGACCACACCCCTAAATGCATTGAAGCAACTGCCATGTGATTGGTTGATTAGATAATTGAATTAAGAGAAATTGAACAGGTGTTCCTAATAATCCTTTAGGTGAGTGCATTTCACAATTTCACATCCTGCACCCTAATTGGGACATCCTTGTACAAATTTTTCGATGATGGACAGATGATAAACTGTAACGTAAACATCCATGTCCTCCATGCCTTTGCCTTGTTGAATTTGTTCTAATCCTAAACGGAGAGCTTGTTTGTATATGCATTCACTTTCACTATTTCTCTCAGAAATGATGATCGTGGTGGTTAGTACTCCACGTGTACGTTAAGTGTATCCTTAAATTCTTTTTTTTTTTACAACACCGGCAAAGATCGTTCATTCGTGGTGGTGGGGGGCAGAGGGTGTTCTCCAGAAAACAAATGCTGATTGGGGAGAAAAATGTGTTATCGCCTGCTAAAATAATTTGCATTCCTGGGTCTATATATCACATAATTGAGGTCGCTTCGCTTCAAACCAACGGACATGGAAAACAACCCGTGGGAAAACCGCAGACTTGGAAACACAGTGCAGTTGAGTTCTGGTGACATTTGATAACCAACATTATGCTTCGCTCTGTTGCTCTGATTGGTTGTAGGTCTATCCAATTGAGGTCTTTCCTGGTTCAGTTGAAACATGCCCCATAATCACAGCCCAATGGAGCAGTATCAGACTCATATTCTGACCAGAATTGAGTATGACCACGTCAGGCTAGCTTATGACAACAGTCAAGAATGTATTTAAGACTACTGTGCTAAAATGTGAAATGACCAAAAAGTGATAAATGTGTTGCGCAGATTTTTAATGAAGCAACAACATATTATAGGTATGACAGAACAAGATATGCTATTAATATTCTTTCACTGTGCAAAAGTAGTATAGCCTAAAATGAAAGGCTCTAATCTAATACAGAGTGGCACAAATCCCGTGTGCAGAATGATACCCTTGAAGCAACACAGAGTCACAGTGCTCCCTCCTATGCTGCAGTTTATTGAACATTTTCTTCTAATCGTTTTAAATTTCAGTTAATGTGCGTGTGAAGAACGAATCATAGCGCTCTTTTCTCCTTACAAGCCAAACCATAGACCTTTATCTACTGAAGCACAAAAATAAATAAAAGAAACTCAATTCAGTGGCCTATGTGTGCGCTGTTTGAGATGAGTGCGCGCTGCTTTTTGCAAGACTTTAAACACAAGCAAATTATACATTTTTGTGAAGATCCACTGGTTCGGTGGGACAGTGACAGTTCCATCGACTGTCTCAATCATGCGTCTTTCACAAGCTCTGAAAGGTAATTTAAACCAGAATGCACATGTTGGCGATAATACATAGAATGACATTGTGTGAAAATGTAGAGTGTGTTAAAACAAATGTGCCTCCTAAATGTATCAATAGCTTACAGGCATCCATTTTTAATGCTAGGCATCGATACATCACAATCTACAGTATTTGATGTATGTTAAACCCCTAATTAATAATATCATGGATTTTAACATTGTTCTGTTTGTGAACGATCATTTCAGATCAGCTGAAAACAAGACAAGCTGCTTAAAAGGTAATAGATATTTTATACTTTTAATTTTTAGATTAAAAGAAAAAAAAAGTTGGCTAAATAATCAATAAAACGACCACAAAGAACTGGTAGCTGTGACAAATGACTAATTTGCAGCATCCTCTCTATTGTTTTACTGGAGAATTTGTGGAGCCATAGTAAGAATGGCCAGTACCTATAGATAGCACTGTAAAGTCTTTATCTCTCTTTCTTCTGCCTCTGAAAGGATGTGTCTGTCATCTCGAGGCCACTGTTTAACTGCCCACCTGATAAAGGCAACAATCGGGGGACAGGAGAGACCCGCAGACTCTGCATCCTCACACAGGACATGCCAGTAGGCTATGAGAACACCTCCCAACATCACCCTTGATGACTGAGAAGGATCTCTTTAAGGGAAACAAGTGGAGACTTTGGGCTATGATAGACAGCCTCTACAAACAAGCCCTTTGAGAGAGTCTCCGTTACCCCTCAGGTCAGCCTGACAAAGGGGGAAATTGGACACTCATTTGTTTGGACACATCTCAACACCTCAAATGACCAGGCTGATAAGAAGCTGGCCCTCTGCCCAGTTATGACCTGCATGATTCTAGATAGATATCTACAGTGAGCGTGATACTAAAGGTCCCTTCCAGAAGCACTCATAGTGTGAGGGTATATGTTCTGAAAGAGGCTCTCTCTCATCTGCTTGAAAGAAAGACAAAAAGCAAACTATGACTGAAATACTGCTACACCAAGCATTTCAAAGCCTGTGAGTCTGATTAAAACCTGTTTTAACTGCTATCTTTACTGAGTAAAGGGCAGTGTGGTCAACACTGGATCTGCTAGAAAGCACAAATCTAAAATAGTCTTGGATGCAAGGTCAAATACAGCAGGATGGCCACCTGCCTCAGCCTCGTATGCCTGCCAGCCTTTAATTGAAATGTTTTGATAGATTTCCTTGGCAGGTCAAATGTAAAAGTCCCTAAGCAAAGGTCAAACTGGGGCTCCTAGCAGGAGCACTCCAATACTTTATGGTGTTCACTAATTTGCTTTGCAGAGTTGATTTGACCATGGACTCAACTGATATTCCTTGGACTCCATAGAAGCAGGGTTAATGGCCACCGGGTTACTTCACCAGATAGTAGTCTTTCATTAAAGAGCTTCGTTTTATTAGTCTTGTTGACGATCAATGGCAAAAATAAATCATCATTTTTTTTCTTTTTCTGGGAGCTCAAAGATCAGAGGTGAAAAAATAAAAAAGAGGGCCAGAATTGGAGCAAAAGTTCAATAAATAAAAATTCAATATTCATTCTTCAGATGTCACAAGGGTCTTCAATTTATTGACTGAAATGAATTAAGGATATGAAGAGGGTTTGTTAATTTTTTTCTTTTTTTTGATCTTTAACCCCATAAGGAGAAATAATATTTCAATTACAACAGATTCATAACAACATGATGTTGTTGCTTTTGACAGAAAAAAAGTGTAAAAAGAATCCACTTTAATATTGGGTTTATTTCCAAAGAAAATATCTTTAAATAGTTTTCCAAATTGCAAATGCTCCTTTAAAAAAAATCTGAGATGAGATATAAAGAGGGATATTTTACATTGTAAACATTTACATTTTAAACTCACAAAATTTGACTGATCAAACTTTGAATTTGTTTGACATATTTTCAGGCTCTATTCTCACCTCTATCTCCATCCACTTATTTTAGTGGCACTGTAGCACTTGTACAGATGTAGTGGAGCCCTAAGGGTGACTGCCATTCATGATATCAGCTGTGTAATTGAGCCCCATGTTCCCTCTGTTGTCTTTAAAATGAATCAGCTGTTGCGAGCCATAAAGATGTAGTGTGGGCTTGTTTGAATGGTCATGCTTGTTTTCAGGCCTTCTGGGTGGGTGTGGAGAGGGACACACACATGTGGAGCTACAAGCCTGGTGGCCCTCTCATCAGATGGGATTGCTTGTAATTTGCCTTTTAAAGGCATCTCGTCCACATAATCAGACGGCAATTGTACCATTGTCATGTACAGTGGGTGAATGCGAGCAATCTCTATTGTGGTTCCCAATTTGGCAGAGTGGATGGAATGACACACTTTGCTCATAGTTTGGAGGGGAGAAATTCTCTGAACATAAGGTTGGTCTCAGAGATTGGCTTTGTCGAAATGGTCTGATATTCTCATTTTGTTGTGTCGCCATGTGCCATGTTTTTTGTTGTTTTTATTGCATACTATATATGAGTTGCATTCTATGAATTAGATTCAATTAGATTTTATTTTTATTTCTTATCAACTTCACGTTTTCAGAATCAGTCAAATGTGTATTAATAAACATTATATAATAGTTCACTGATGCATTTGTTGAATTGTTTTCATAAAAAAAAAAAAAAAAAAAAAAAAAAAAAACCTTGGCAGCAAAATGACTTGCATGTCAAGGGGGTTGAATAATTTTTGGGTGCTGAGAGAAAATTCTCGTGATGCACGTGGTGGGAGCAGCGGTACTGGACATACATACAGGTCCTTCTCAAATAATTAGCATATTGTGATAAAAGTTAATTATTTTCCATAATGTAATGATAATTCAAAATTTTATATATTTTAGATTCATTGCACACCAACGGAAATATTTCAGGTCTTTAATTGTTTTAATACTGATGATTTTGGCATACAGCTCAAAAAAATAGCATATTTCATACGACCAATAAAAGAAAAGTGTTTTAATACAAAAAAAGTCAACCTTCAAATAGTTATGTTCATTTATGCACTCAATACTTGGTCGGGAATCCTTTTGCAGAAATGACTGCTTCAATGCGGCGTGGCATGGAGGCGATCAGCCTGTGGCACTGCTGAGGTGTTATGGAGGCCCAGGATGCTTCGATAGCGGCCTTAAGCTCATCCAGAGTGTTGGGTCTTGCGTCTCTCAACTTTCTCTTCACAATATCTCACAGATTCTCTATTGGGTTCAGGTCAGGAGAGTTGGCAGGCCAATTGAGCACAGTAATACCATGGTCAGTAAACCATTTACCAGTGGTTTTGGCACTGTGAGCAGGTGCCAGGTCATGCTGAAAAACTAAATCTTCATCTCCATAAAGCTTTTCAGCAGATGGAAGCATTAAGTGCTCCAAAATCTCCTGATAGTTAGCTGCATTGACCCTGCCCTTGATAAAACACAGTGGACCAACACCAGCAGCTGACATGGCACCCCAGACCATCACTGACTGTGGGTACTTGACACTGGACTTCAGGCATTTTGGCATTTCCTTCTCCCCAGTCTTCCTCCAGACTCTGGCACCTTGATTTCCGAATGACATGCAAAATTTGTTTTCATCCGAAAAAAGTACTTTGGACCACTGAGCAACAGTCCAGTTCTGCTTCTCTGTAGCACAAAAGTGGCTTGACCTGGGGAATGCGGCACCTGTAGCCCATTTCCTGCACACGCCTGTGCACGGTGGCTCTGGATGTTTCTACTCCAGACTCAGTCCACTGCTTCCGCAGGTCCCCCAAGGTCTGGAATCAGTCCTTCTCCACAATCTTCCTCAGGGTCCGGTCACCTCTTCTCGTTGTGCAGCGTTTTTTGCCACACTTTTTACTTCCAGCTGAGGTGCCTTGATACAGCACTCTGGGAACAGCATATTCGTTCAGAAATTTCTTTCTGTGTCTTACCCTCTTTCTTGAGGGTGTCAATGATGGCCTTTTGGACAGCAGTCGGGTCGGCAGTCTTACCCATGATTGCGGTTTTGAGTAATGAACCAGGCAGGGAAGCCTCAGAAATCTTTTGCAGGTGTTTAGAGTTAATTAGTTGATTCAGATGATTAGGTTAATAGCTCGTTTAGAGAACCTTTTCATGATATGCTAATTTTTTGAGATTTTTGGGGTTTTCATGAGCTGTATGGCAAAATCATCAGTATTAAAACAATAAAAGACCTGAAATATTTCAGTTGGTGTGAAATGAATCTAACATATATGAACGTTAAATTTGTATCATTACATTATGGAAAATAATGAACTTTATCACAATATGCTATGCAAAATATTTTTGAGAAGGACCTGTACATATACAGGTGCTGGTCATATAATTAGAATATCACCAAAAAGTCACCAATTCCATTCAAAAATTGAATCTTGTACACTATATTCAATCATTACACACAGACTGGTATATTTAAATGTTTATTTCTTTTACTTTTGATGATTATAATTGACAACTAAGGAAAATCCCAAATTCAGTATCTCAGAAAATTAGAATATTGTGAAAAGGTTCAATATTGAAGACACACTAATCAGCTAATTAACTCTAAACACCTGCAAATGCCTTTAAATTGTCTCTCAGTCTAGTTATGTAGGGTACACAATCATGGGGAAGACTGCTGACTTAACAGTTGTCCAAAAGATGACCTGACACCTTGCACAAGTTCCTGGATATTCACAGAGCTCTGTGTTCAATCACATTAATAGAGAGACGAAGGGAAGGAAAAGATTTGATAGAAAAGTGTACAAGCAATAGGGATAACCGCACACTGGAGAGGATTGTGAAAAAATCCATTCAAACATGTGGGGGAGATTCCCAAAGAGTGGACTGCAGCTGGAGTCAGTGCTTCAAGAACCACTATGCACAGACGTATGCAAACCATGGGTTTCAGCTGTCGCATTCCTTGTGTCAAGCCACTCTTGAACAACAGACCACGTCAGAAGCATCTTGCCTGCGCTAAAGACAAAAAGAACTGCTGAGTTGTTCAAAGTTATGTTCTCTGGTGAAAGTCAATTTTGCATTTCCTTTGGAAATCAGGGTCCGAGGAAGAGAGGAGAGACACACAATCCACGTTGCTTGAGGTCCAGTGTAAAGTTTTCACAGTCAGTGATGGTTTACAGTGCCGTGTTATTTTTGTTTTCTGAGGTCCAAGATCAAACCAGCCATATACCATGAAGTTTTAGAGCACTTTATGCTTCCTGCTGCTGACCAACTTTATGGAGATGCAGATATAATTTTCCAACAGGAATAGGCAGCTGCACACAGTGCCAAAGCAACCAGTACCTGGTTTAAGGGCCATGGTATCCCTGTTCTTAATTGGCCAGCAAACTCACCTGACCGTAACCCCATAGTAAATCGATGTGAAGAGAAAGATGCAATATGCCAGATCCAAAAATGCAGAAGGGCTGAAGGCCACTATCAGAGCAACCAGGGCTCTCATAACACCTGAGCAGTGCCACAAACTGATCGACTCCATGCCACACCATATTGCTGCAGTAATTCAGGCAAAAGGAGCCCTAACTAGTATTGAGTGCTGTGCATGCTCATACTTTTCATTTCCATACTTTTTATTTGGCCAAATTTTCTAAAAATCCTTTATTTGTGTTGTATTTAAGTAATATTCTAATTTTCTGAGATAATGAATTTGGGATGTTCCCTTAGTTGTCAGTTATAATCATCAAAATTAAAAGAAATAAACATTTAAAATATATCAGTCTGTGTGTATTAAATGAATACAATATACAAATAAATCAACTTTTTGATGACATTCTAAGTACATGACCAGCACGTGTATATCTATTTAATATATATAGAGAGAGATACAAAATTCTGAATGAACAGTCTTGTTTGTCATTAGGCATTCACATACAGCGGCCTACAACATAAAAGACATAATGATGTTGGTAAATGAAAACACAACTCACTCTAATCCTATTGAGCTCTTGAGATTAACAACCAGAGAACACGTACTTGAATAAAAGTGCATCTGCCACTGGGGAATTAAGGCTGGGGGAAAAGGGCAAACTATCGGAACAAAGTTTATATGGTTAGTACGTATGCCACCGTGCAGGGGAACAATGGTATTAACAAGCCCCTTCTGGCCCATATTCAGACTCCAGCCATGTGGCACATGAAAGGAGAGAGTCGTCTTCCCTCCCCGCAGCCACCCATGCAGCAGTGCATTGTTAGCACACAGCAAGGGACGGGATGACTTGTGATCTGCTCAGTGGTACTAGAGCCATGGCTCTCTGTGAATTTGTCTTCTGAACCTGGTGATTTTAGGTCCCAGGGAGGTGCTTCATGACCCTCTGAGCACACCAGATGGGCACACTTTATTTAGATTGGATCTAGGGGTGGAAGTAGTTGCAACTGTAGGACAGCTCAGTCATAATCTGACATGTAGCTTTCCACTCCCTCAGCTCAAAGCAAAACAAACGGTGCTCTGGGCTATTGCTGATAATCTAGTGTTGCTTGAATTTCCATTGAAAAAATATGGTATATCGCTAAAAATCTTCAACTGATTGTGTGTACTGAAGATCAATCCGGCATACACTGAGAAAGGAAGGACAAGAAGAATTAAGAAGGACAACAAATCATGGTACTGGCGTTTAGAAGTTTGATATAAAATGTGACAAACAAATGAATGGTTCTGGTGTCACTCTAACCTCCACTTCAGTATCATTACTTGTAAAGACAATAATAATCTAATAATTAATTATTTATATTTATTCATAATAATTTGCTGTATGATCAGATCCAATTCAGCTACACCTTAATGTACTATTAAACGTATCTATTTTGTACTGATAATACAAAAATGCATTTAGAGGCAACATGCAAAGACAGTACCTCATTTTTTCATTTGCAAGAGACTGTTAGCCACTGCAGATTCAATCCGAATCACTAGCTGTAATCTATCACACACTGCTCTTTGCATTCAGTATAGCTTACCATGTCTAATTAAATCCTACAACTTTATATTCGATGACCTGTGGGTCAGTCATCTTTTCATTAGACACGGCAGACTTTCAGAAAAAAAGCACTTATGGGATTCCCACAAAAAAAGACTTCACGAAACCTGTCACAACACCTTGAGCTAGCCTTGCGGTTTAATGGTGAGGCAAAAGTGAATGTGACGGTCCTGTCTGAAGAGAATATTCCTCTGAGAGCCAGCAGTGACCAAATACTCTACTGTTGTGGTGTTAGCTGAACATTGATAAATGACTGCCATTGACTGAGATGGGTGAATTGGGCCAAACCTCATTTGATGAACCAGAAAATGAAATGATTACTATTGGTTCTTATTGACTGGACTGGGTGGTACACTTGCTGTTGCATCCCTCCCAAAGGTTAATTGGACTTGAACCCAGAAAATCAAGAGGTTAAACAGGGTCAAAATGACAGCAGGCTCATTCATCACAGCCCTCAAATTGCTGCTAATCAGATATGTCAAGGGGTTCTTGATGATCACGCTCCACAATGCATAAATGTTGTGCATGTTGGCTGTTTTATTCCTTCTGCGATTGATTTTGAAAGGAGAACATATTTCCTGCCGCCAACAAAGCAGAAACAGCATTTATACAGAGATGGGTCAAAGAAGAAATAATAGCACTCAAATAGAGCAGCAGACAAGGATGATAAATGCTACATGATCATTGTGATGTTATTCACACCATGCTGCATTCACTGCTTAACCTTGTGGCTTCATATTCAGACACTTTTGTCTAATATTGCAATATCAGAATTTCTGAGAAGACAGTAAAATATTAATCAAATGGAAAGAACATAAAATTACTTAAAATTACAAGGCGGTGGACTAAAAGATGCTAAAATTGCACACTGCATATTCATTAAACTACATACGCAAACATTCTAATGTCCGTAGAGCAACACTGAATAGTTCTAGTCCTGGTCAATACAGCAAACCATCTGGGCTAAAATTTACAGCATAATGATTACAATGGACCCTTTTCACAGACAGTGATGACGCGTTTTAACGGTCGATACTTTTTCGATTTATACGATACAATTTTTTTTTAAACTGTATGTACATTTATATCACTTATATTTTTATTATATTACTTTTGCATCAAATTACAAAAAACAAGTTAACGCTGCTGTGAGGGTGTTTCTAATACAGCGTCTATGGGAGTGATGGTAAAACTGAACATCTTTCTCTCTTTTTTACTGCCGTTATAAATCTCTCTCTACTTTTTGAAATTTGTGAAATCACTATTGTGGAGTTTTTCTTTTGTTATTTGAGCAAATGGTGACACAAAAAATGATATACTCTCATTCACTGCTATAAAAGTTAACCCAGCTATGCTGACTTCTGCTCTGAGAAACCCGGAAGTGTGAAAGGGTCTATCAACTTGTATAGCCTGACCTTCACTAATATTATATAAAATGCTCATATGATAACATTTATAATGTTACAAAATATTTATATTTGAAAGAAATGCAGTTTTTTGAGCTTTTGTCAAATAATCCTTAATAAATTATCCACCACAACTGTTTGGAACATATATAATATTAAGACAAAGCAAATCAGATATCATATTAGAATGTTTTCTGAAGGATCAGGTGACACTATAGAGTAATGATGCTGAAAATTCCACTTTGCCATCACAGTAATAAATTACATTGTAAAATGTATTAAAATAGAAAAAAAAGTTATATTAAATTGTAATAATGTTTCACAATAATACACTGTAAAAAAAAAAAAAAATGCAGGTCTTCAATTAAAAAATTTCCAGTGACCGATCACATCTACATTTTTCAGATGGACAAATTGAATATTAGTGAATTGATGCAATTTATTTAAAGAAATTAAATTTGGCCAACTGAAAAATGTAGATGTGATCGGTCACTGGAAAAAAAATTTAATTGAAGACCTGCATTTTTTTTTTTTACAGTGTACTGTTTTTATATTTTTTATCAAATAAATGCAGTCTTTAAAAATATTTATAATAAGGTTCTATTTGTTAATATTACTTAATTAAATTACATCATATGAACTAACAATGAACAGTTAGTTATATTTTAATTAACTGATGTTAACGAAAATGTATAAATACTAAAACAAATGTATTGCTTATTACTGGTTACTGTTAGTTAATGTATTAAGTAATGTGATCTTATTGTTAAGTGTTTCCAGAAGTGGTAAAAATTTTTGGTACCCCTGGTACAATTTTGCATCGTTTATCCTTTTGATCTTTTATTAAAAAAATTCACAAATATCTAACCTTTCATTGTAGTAAAATAATTGAAAATAAGGGTAATCACATTATGAAATAAATGCTTTTCTCCAAAACATATTGGCCACAATTGTTGGCACCCTTTTATTAAATACTTTTTGCAACCTCCTTTTGTCAAGATAACAGCTTTGAGTCTTCTCCTAAAATGCCTGATGAGTTTAGAGAACACATGAGATCAGAGACCATTCCTCCAAACTAAATCTTTCCAGATCCTTCAGTCTCCCAGATCCATGTTGGTGCTTCTTCTCTTTAGTTCAGCCGCTCATTCTCTATAGGGTTCAGGTCAGGGAACTGGGAAGACCACGGCAGAAGCTTCATTTTGTGACCAGCGACACATTTGTGTGGTGATTTTGGTGTTTGTCTTGAATTGTTGTCCTGATGGAAGATCCAATCAGGTTTTGATTTTTTATCTTTTGGTATTTGCTAGAATCCATGATACCATGTCTCTGAACAAGTTGTCCAGGACCTCCAGCAAAAAATAGGCCCACAACATTAAAGATCCAGCTGTATTTTTAGCCGTGGACATGGGGTACTTTTATCCTTGTTTGTACCAAACCCATCTGGTGGATTTGCTGCCAAAAAAACTATTTTTATAGTTTCATCTGACCACAAAACCAGGTCCTTTAGAATTTCCAGTCATGTCTGACAACTGAATATGCTGGAGTTTGTTTCTGGATGAGCAAGGAGGATTTTTCTTGAAACCCTCCCAAACAACATGTGGTGATGGCTTTCTGACCCCAAGATAGGGCTGTGTATTGCCAAGAATCAGGCGATATGACACGTATCACGATGCAGGGTTTACAATACGATATATATTGCGATATTGTAAGAAAAAAAACAATGAATAATTTTTTTTAGAAAGATTAATTTAAAAGAATAAAGAACAACCATATGCATAGAACATGATATTGTTTATGTTTTATTTAATTAATAAAGATTTATACTGAGAGGAAAATGTGCTATATTTGATCAAAATGCTTCTCAGCAACGCAGATGACGTCTGGATGTTAAGCGCATAGATATGTCTACGTATACATATCTATGGTTAAGCGAACTCTCTCTCCGATTCAATGTTTCCCGAGTACTGGATTAACTTTGCCTATTTTGCAAACAAAATGTTGATTTCCATAGTGGCTTCTTTGTAGCTGAAGCCAAAATGAGTCCACACTTCAACTCTGCAAACCGCGGGAGCGGAACAATTCTATCGTCTTGTGAGGTTTACTAATGCTAATGCGCGCCCACACATATTCACCTTGCGCTTCTCCGTCTCTGCGTCAGTTACGTTTTGAGATAACACTGACATCTAGTCTGTGGTTTAATTCGAACACAAAGCCACGAATCTTGGATGTAAATAAATAAATATATAAATATCAATACAGTGTTTTTTAGAATCAATACAGTATCGGCAAACAATATCGCGATATTCACGTGTATCGATATTTTCTTACACACCTACCCCAAGACTCAACTAATCTCTCTGATTCTCCATCTTTGATCCTTGGAGAGTCTTTGTGCACTCAAACGTTCCTCCTCATGTGCATTAGGACAATATAGACACACTACAGGCAGATTCGTAACATCTTTAGTTGATTGTAACTTCTTAATTATTGCCCTGATGGTAGAACTGGGTATTTTCAATACTTTAGCTATTTTCCTACAGCCACGTCCTATTTTGTGAAGCTCAACAATCTTTTGCTGCACATCAGAAATATATTCTTTGGTTTTACTTATTGCGATGATGATTAAGGGAATTTTTTCCTTTTGTGCTTCCTCATATTTATACTGCTGTGAAACAAGACATCATAGCTGGACAATTTTATGTTCCTTGTCACCCTGGTGTGCTAAAAAATTTAAATATTGATGTAAATGTACTTCAAAGATATTTTTGTTTTGGAGAAAAGCATTTATTTCATAATGTGATTTACACCCAATTATCTTTTCTTTTTTACTTCAATGAAAGGTTGGATTTTTTTTTAATTTTTTGAATAAAAGATAAAAAGGATAAAAATGTTGATTTATTATTTTTACAGCCATATTTGATCATATTTACCAGGGGGACCAACAATTTTGACCACCACTGCACAATCTTTTGAATAGTAGCGTAAATCTAACAACATGAATAACATTAAGATTTATTTCTCATGAACTCCACATTGTGAAAGGTAGAAATGTTCCTCACATTAAGCCATCAAAATGAAAGTGTGCTGTTTCATGGAAAGAGCACATCTCATATGATGCCTCAAGTGAAAAAAGGACTTGTCACTATGACATGGGGGAAAAAAGTGCAGAGGTTTTAATGGCCATAAATGTTCTTGATTCACCTGCCATTGGCAGGATGTGGTCTCTTACATGCAGGTGTTGTGAAAAAAAGTATTTGAAAGGTATGTATCATGATCTACCCTCATGACAGAGAGATTCTGTTTCAACATGAATCTGTAACAGCCCAGGAAAACCAATCCCTCTAATCCGGCTGCTACTTATAACTTCCCATTAAAACTTGGAGGATGCTTACATGCATTGATTCGCAAAAGTCAAATTCTTTTCAGCAACATTAGTGGAAAAATTAGTTTAAGTTTGAAGTGCGTGCTTGTGCACTGAAAACACAATTTTACCTTGAAGAATTTCATTTTTAAGTAAGACTGCACGTTATGCATGTTGCTGGTGATCCCTGCTGAGTGTGACATTCTGATTTCACACCTCCCCCATAAACCCACCCTGCTCACTGGAAGACCGGATCAACAATGGCAGACAAAGCTCCCCTAATTAGCATGTCACATCCAAAGCACAACCCACCCCCACCCCTAGCACTATGGCACCGGTTCGCACGGATCAGGCAGACAGACTATCATATAATAACAGCGTTCAATAGTACGACTGAAAACACACTGCTGCCTTTTTACATACGGTACGTGGATCACTGTACTGCTCTGCCATGTTTTGTTTTGACAGGTTTTTCTACAACCCCCCCCCCCCCCATCCAAACAAAAACACCTAACAAAAACCATTTTCAGATGCTGTTAGATTTAAATGTGGAACTTTTTCCTTGTCCATTCTGCCCTTCTTTCTCATAGAGGGGATGGCAGGGTCAGTTGAGACCTTCCTTCCCCATCAGCCTTTTCTCCTCGCTGCCATCTGCAATCAGATTGTTAGCATGCCAACTCAATCTGCCGGCCTCCCTTGAGTGCCGCTCGCTCAAGCGTGAGGAGCCTTCTCCACTAGCAGTGGATGTCCCTTAACAACACCTAGTCACTCAGCCGGGATCGTCTAAATAGGGGGTGGACGGCGGCCTCACACCCCAGCATGTCAGCCGAACTCATCTGTGACACGCAATGACCCGGGAACTGTCACTATCAGAGGGACAGGTTGAAGGGCAAAGAAGGGATCTTGCGGTCGCTGACCTGACCCTTGAAATCACCTGAGGGAGGAAAAGGAAGGAAAGTCCAAAACAGGCAAAGGAAGTATACAAAGAGACTTGATGCAGATCAATGCAGTTATAGATGCTCACCACTAGATGACACCATGATTGCATGGAATTTATTGATTTATTAACGCGATCAACTATTAAACCGGGGTAACCAATTATTACACAGAAAATACAGACGACTGCATTGATATCTGTATTAATGTGAGCTGAGGAATTTTTTGAATTTTATCAAGGGGAATGCAAATGAATCTGTGATCTGGTCAAACATCCTAAATAAACGATGGTAATCCATATGGCTGTTACAAATGATCTACACTACTGCAAAGGCTTCCAAGTCAGATCTCTAAGAATAAAAGCAGGATTGATTAATTTTTTTATTTAATTTAAAAAAAGAACAAAAAGAAGAAAGAATTTTCAGTTCACATCTTCATTCACTCAGCAGGTAAGAGATTACAGAGAATATGCACTCACTTTATTGTTGGGTGCACTTAAGTGGAGTGTTCCAAAGCATATAATTACCTTGTAGGCTTCTGGCCCTGAAGTATATGTGGAGAGAGGGGCTGTGTATTCATGAGACACGGGGACCACTATGGCAGCAGATTTAGTCAGCCCGCTCCTGCCATCTTTTCACCCTCTTTTGTGTTTTACCCCTGTTGCCATGGGAATTAATTGAATAGAATTTCAGACATCATTGTCCAGGTGGGAATTTCATAGCACTGGCCGACATTTTTCACTGCTTCAAATGAAAGCAAGACCTTTCCAAGCTGGGTAGGACATGCCATGCTGGGTGATTTCCTTCCGAAATATATCTTGATTGTTGTAATTCACGAAAAACTTGTTATGGGCAGGTTAGTGAATTTTTGAAAGTTTTGCTATGATTGAATCTCATTACAGTCCCATCATTACACACACACAAACAATATGTGTGTGTAATAAAACTATTATATATATATATATATATATATATATATATATATATATATATATATATATATATATATATATATATATATATGTGTGTGTGTGTGTGTGTGTGTGTGTGTGTGTGTGTGTGTGTGTGTGTGTGTATGGTGTATATATAAATATATATACACACACACACGTATATTGCTAAAGCTAGGAATATATGAACATTCATAATAGTGGTAAAAATAAACGTGAAAATATTATAACATGATTTAAACTAAGCATAACACACACGCAGCGATAGATAATATATTATATTATATTATATTATATTATATTATATTATATTATATTTAATATAATATAATATAATATAATATAATATAATATAATATAATATAATATAATATAATATAATATTATATTATATTATATTATATTATATTATATTATATTACACACATAGTGAGGATCACTGTGGTGGACAGTAGGGAAACACACTGAGGTCAGACACAATACAAACATTACACACACATTCACCTGCTGTCTCTCAGGCTGTGGCACATTTACACTTAACTTGCGTGTGTGTGTGTGTGTGTGTGTGTGTGTGTGTGTGTGTGTGCCCTTGTTTATAGCACATTGTGGGGATCAAATGTCCCCATAAGGATAGTAAAACCGGAGATACATTGTGGGGACCAGCCAGCGGTCCCCACTTTTCAAAAGGCTTATAAATCATACAGAAGGAGTTTTTTTGAGAAAGTAATAATGAGAATGTTTCCTGTGATGGGTAGGTTTAGGGGCATGCAGGGGCAGTGTAAGGGGATAGAAAATACGGTTTGTACGGTATAAAAACCATTACGTCTATGGAGAGTCCCCACAAAGGTAGTGAACCAGACGTTTGTGTGTGTGTGTACAAACACGGCTGTTTTAGTTGTAGTAGTACGGTTATTTTTGTTTAGTGCTGATAATATAACTTATCAAAATGTATTTAATAGCTTAGGTTAGGCTAATAAGGAAGCACCATTTACATTAGGAGGCACATATAACTATCACTGTTCTGACTGACATGAATAATAGATCTCTCCCGCCCCCGCTGACAAAACAGAAAAAAAGGCAGTTTGAACGAAAAGTAAGTTCTTCTCATGAAATTGCACAATAAACATTCACACATTCACCCACGGGGGTGAACTGCAGTTAAAAAGATAGATTTTAAAGAACAACACTGAGTGATCTTTAGTCATGTAATATGTCTGGCTTCACCTATATGACGAGGAGGTTAATTTCCATCGCCCTGAGACAGAGAGTCAGTAAAAGGTTAAATCTGGCAAATGCACGAGTTGTAGAAATTAAACTCCTTTTATGCAGAAAGCCAGCACATGCAGGGTGCTTCAACACTTAAGCTCTTCCAATCCTGTTCCATTCTCTGGATGCTGCATACAAAGCAATCCATTAGTGTCAGCTTTGCCTGTGATTTTAAGTGGACACCTGTCCATTAAGATTGGCATTTTAGTACAGCTCATCTCTTGCGTTATTTGCTCAAACTGAATCTCAAATGTAATGGAATTTATATTTCCAGGTTTAAAGAACTGGAATTATATCTTTGATTTCTGTGGAACAACAGAAATATGATAAACTATACATAACTTCTTTGTTTTATATGTTTATTTACTCTTGTGGGTGTTCCAAACAAGAAAAGAAACCTATTCTATTTGTTATATCAAAGATATTGGAATAAAAATCAGTGATTGTATGGTGGCACACACTGTATAAGAGGACTGAATGCTTTGCTGTGTTACTGTAATGCCATATTAATCTACAACTGCTTCATGGTTTGTTCAAAACACAATCTTATGAAATGTATGTTTTAAAAAATATTAGGGCCGGGACTCGATTAAAAAAATTAATCTAATTAATTAGAGGCTTTGTAATTAATTAATCGAAATTAATCGCATTTTAATTGCATATAAATATTTGACCTGGAACAATGAGAAGTAATTTTTCACATGTATTTTTAGTATACCATTGAATAATGACTGAATACATAAGCTTAATCAACAAAATATTGTTTATTTATTTCAGTCCAGCAGACCAGTGCAATGTTTGCCATTAAGTGTAGCAAAAGCATATTTGTGATATTTGAGGCTCGATGTGCTGCGGTGATACGCTAATTCCTTGTTGTATAGCAGGGGTGTCCAATCCTGCTTCTGGAGGGCCACTGTTCTGCTGAGTTTAGCTCTAACCCCAATTAAACACACCTGTACCAGCTCATTAAGGTCTTATTAGGCATACTAGAAACTTTAGCAGTGTATTGAGGCAAGCTGGAGCTAAACTCTGCAGGACGTCAGTGGCCCTCCAGGACCGACTTTGGATACCCCTGTTGTATAGCTTGCACACAACCATGCTCTTGTCGACGCTTCCATCATTTCGTTTTTTAAAACTAAATTTCCCATCCACGGGGCCAAGCAAAGCGGTCTCATCAGCTTCTTCGTTCATGTTCACTATGGTTTGTTGTTTTCATGGTTGTTGTCGTGACTCATGAGCGCTAGTTGGTGTTCCAGTATAATCGGTCCGTCAAAACTCATTCATTGAAAAACGTTCCGCGGGGCAAAAATAAGTGCGATTAATTTTTTTTTTTTTTTTTGCGTAATTAATTAACGCGTTAAAGTCCCGTAGTTAATTAATCTTAATTAACGCGTTAAAGTCCCGGCCCTAAAAAATATATATATATATTATGCTTTTTTTTAAAACAAAGCATAAGTCTATATAAGACAAAGAGTCCGTAAGCTGCGCGTGTTCTCACTAAAAGAGTAACCAGGCAAGTGAAATGTCCATTGCAGATTTTCATAAACCATTCTGCAATTATTGGAAATTTCAAACACTGAAAAGCAGCATCGTCTCACAACAAACTACATAGAAACTTCGAGACCAACTGAACTCCTCAAAATAGATAAATAAAATAAATTAACAAATAAATATAAATAAATATTATTGATTTGTCTCAGTCTGTCTCAAAGTGTAAATATGGAATATACACGATTTTATTTTTACATTAATTCAGTTAAGTTCATAATCATTTTAGTAGCACTGGGTGCTATTTTGAATATTGCAGCTCTGTTACAAGTCTAAACTGCTTTGTACACAAACAATATAACTGAATAAAGTTATGATGCATGCACAGTTCCTAAGACTTAGACAAGGCATGTATTTATTAACACGACCAATCTGATATAATGTCTTAACTGGCAGACTGTGATGATAAAGGAAAAACAACTACAGCTTGAGCTTAAAATGACCCATGTTTAGACATATGCATGTAAAACAGGGTCCCTCCCTCTCTGAGTACTAAGTAATGATACGCTGAATGGGACGGAGGGGTTCAGTAACTTCTCCATATTAATTAGAGGCAACAAATGAGGTTGTGTAAAGCACCTTGCATCCACCTCCTCATTTCCATGCCATAGGTTTTTGGTTACAAGGGTTAAAAAAGAAAGAAAAGGGAAAAAAAGAGCTAAGACAGAAGTGTAAGCGATAAGATCAAACAAGGGGGAGTCTACTGATCCCTCATTACCAGGCTAGGCGCTGCTTTCTCTTCAGGCACATTATAGCAATGAGATTTAGGCCTGAGTGTCCTCCCTGACAAAAACCCACAAAGGGAATAAACCCCACAAGCAGACCCAGTCAGCTCATCTCCACTCAAATTAATTAGACCCTTCTGTAGTGAAGCCTCACAGGAGAGCAGGAGCCTGATGTCTGTCTGATGGCTGTCCCTGACACGAGGACTGGGATGGCTGGACAGAGCCTTGATACGGGCACTGAGAAGATTGCATTAGGAAAACTGTGGAGATTGGACATGCTGAAATTCTCGTAATTTGCTTATATTTATTGCTTATATCTAATATATGATTTTGTTTATGAGCCTTGTTTTTCTAATGTCATTTAACTATACCATAATTGTCTCATGTCTTTGCACAAATATATTAAAATATTATATACATTAACATTGGGAGGTTTTTTTGTAAAGCTGCTTTGAAACAATTTGTATTATGAAAAGCACTATAGTTGACTGACCTGAAATATGACTTTAATTTAGTTCTATAATTTGAAGAGTATATTGTTCAAACAAATGATTATATGCTTACAATCTTAATTATATAAACAATATTTTTTAAACATGCATCCTAAAAGAGATGCATGTGAAATGTGGCTGAAGGCTGAAATTTGGATTACGCATAGCAAACAAAAATAACTAATGAAAATAAGATTTTCTCAGTAATCAAATAATTTTAGCAACCAAAGGCTAATCTAGTCAGCTACTAAAAAAAGCAAGACGGTACGCTGCTTCAAATATTGTATGCTGTGATCTGTATGTGAGGAAACTCCCCCAACATGACCAAATCAACCCAAACGTAAGATAATTTGTTAAACAAAACACAGCATGTACAACAACAAATGCATTTCAGTTCGATTATGGATTCATTCATTAGACTAATTAAGTCCTCCTCACTGGATCATCTGATAGTGCTGGATTAGATGGAGCTCCTCAAATGTGTATTCATAGACGAGGGTTAGGATTAGGAAGGGAGTTGAGGTAAGAATTAGATCTACATATAGGGAGGCACTGGACTGGCTACTACACATATTCTAGTGCCATTATACGCTCTGAGGACCACCAGTCTGCTTAAACCCACACATGTTGGTTTTCATGCTTTTCTCTAGATAAATACATGAAATAACTTTACCAAGCAAAGCAGGCCACATTGATCAATTGTAGCATATAAACGAGCACAGAAAACATCTTAAGACATGATTCACATGTGATTCATGAAACATTTGTATGCCACCAATTCCAACGTACGAATGGTCGGATGCTGATAAACGTGGCGGCTCAAAACTATCGACATTTAAATATCATGCACCTAAAAATTCACTTTGCCCCAAAATACAAGCCTTTGCCCCTAGTGTTACGATAAGGAGAAATGCAACCCAGGCAAGACTAAGAAGTAATCTCATGGAAGACAATTTGATCTTAAACCAAAAAACACCTGTTAACTTTGTAATTGCAAACAATTGAATTATTATACAAGTATTTAATATAAGAAAGTACTGTATTAATTATATGGTTAGGCTATATAACATGCTGTCAATATAATATTTTACCATTGGCAACACACTTTTAAATGATATGTCCACGATATTGCATGGAAATGACCATACACCCACTTGCCCATTTTTCTGTCTTAAGTTACGTAAATGAGGACCCCTTTGTCTACTTTTACAAATAACGAAGCTCAAGTTCTGGTTCTTCATTGACCTTAACATATATAAGCAATAATTTCAAGATAACCAATCAGTACAAATCCAAAGTTTAATTATGTCACCTTTATGAATACAATATATATACCGGTGCGTGTGTGTGTGTGTGTGTGTGTGTGTGTATGTATATATATATATATATATATATATATATATATATATATATATATATATATATATATAATATAATATAGTATATAATATATATAGTATATATATATAATATAATATAGTATATAATATATATAGTATATATATATAATATAATATAGTATATAATATATATAGTATATATATATATATATATATATATATATATATATATATATATATATATATATATATATATATATATATATATATATATTAAAGCATCAATTAATATGTGATTGTGATTAACATAGGGTACAAACGATTACCATCAATACACTTTCTATTAGTTCTTATTCCCCCGCATAGATGACCAACGGACCAGGATTACTAAGCAAGTGGAATTTTCACTTGGGAAGGGCCATAATACAATCAGGTGCTGTGACAACAAGAAAAAGAGAATTCAATCGAGTTTGTTTTTGCAGCATTCCTCTTGAGTTCATTTTGATAAGTGAATGTTTTTTCGGAGAGGTGCCTTGACTTTCAATGCAAGGATTTTCAAGAAGAAAACACTGCCTCATTTGTTGAAGGGGGGCAAGGGGGCGCTGGCTTGAATTTCACGGTTAGAAAACAGTTACTCTCAGAGCTATTTAGATCTGCGATTACTGCCTACAAAGTAGTTGTAATGAAAATGCAACAAATCACCATGGACTATCCCCCTTCTTTTGTCTGCATTTTTATCGTGAAAGACCTCCTCTGACATTCAGCATCCAAGCGCAGGATAAAGGCAGTTTGTAATGTGTGCAGAATTGCCTTTTCTCCTTCCTTGTAGTAGTACTTAAGTGTCATGTTAAGCCCAAGGCGAGGGAGACTCTCAATGACCTGCACTGGCTGGATTGTTGTGTTTACTGTATTCTCCTCAATAAGCGCTGCCGAATCCCATCTCTTATCAGTGCATAAAGTCTAACAGATTGCTGACTCAAATTTCCCCTGCCAGCCATGCTGGTTTTTGTCTATTGTTTAGCCTGACAATAGATTCCACATACCCTACAGCTTGAGTTTCTGTCTTCTTTATTTGCGGGGTATCACCCTCAATGCAAGTAACAGCTATTTGCACAACGCAGGCTCAGCCCAGAAGAGGCTCTTTATAGGGGAGAGGCTGCAGCCAGAGATGCCAAAATTCACTGATGCTTTTAGCCATTTGCCACTAGAGTTGTCATAATAGTGTTGTTCAGGTAATCTTTTTGGGGTAAGAGATGTACGTGACACAGGTAGAGATGTCTACAGTGAAGCGCAGCCTCGGCCCTGACAACAACAACAACAAAAAAGAGAAAGCAAAAGCACTGAAGACTCTATAAGCACATTTCATGTTTTAATGCAAACCATTTGATGCAATGGTAAATATTTGTAATTTACTGTGGAAAATAAAATCCTTTTTCACAAAGTCTTTTATTTTTAGCCGTAACCAATTCAAACATAAGCAAACCTTCTCAGTGATATCAAGTTAGGTCAGGTTATCTTGACCGTAATGCTGCCAGCGGGCAGTGTGAGGCGCTGTGATGTTGCAATGCTGTCAAAATGCGCTCGTGTGATGTTTGAGAGAACGTCCGAGACCTTAAGGACAGGACAGTCGTGAGATAGACAAACTCTAAATTGATTTTACAGTCTTGCTGTGCATACGAATGTGCTGACGTTAAAGAACACATCTTTATTCGTTGAAGTTCCATTATGTAACTAAGTGAATAATAAAAAGAATTTAAAAAGAAAATCCCATTTTTAAAGCTGTCTTGAAATGATAGCAGATTGTTAAGTATGTTAGGGTAATTCTGAGTCACTGAAGAACCAGAACTTGAGATTCATTATTGTTAAGAGTAGACACAATTTGCTGGGTAAAGTTATTGCATGCGTATTCATGAAGAGCAAAGCTTCAAACCTTAGCCTAAACAAAAGCAGCTGTAAAATGTTGCAATTTTCACCTGAAAGCACAACCATGTTCAGCCCAGAGAACAGATTGGAGGTTTAAAGCTTTGTGTTAAATGCAGTATAATGCATCCTTTTATTTGAATAGCTGAATATATTTCTAGTGCTATATGAATGGAAGTTTTATTTTCTTCGCCAAAGATTCTGACAGAATTATTATGTTTCATCAAGCTCTCAGGGTGAGATACTCATCCTTACAGGAATAAAGAAATGGGGTCTTGGGAAACTGTCATAGAAAAATATTCTTTTTAAAAGGTGCCAACAAGAAGTTCAAGATGACCTCAGGCTAGTTTTGGTCTCTCGTCTGAGGTCAAAGGGTCGAAGTGAGCTATTCAAAGACTTCAGAAAAGCACAGCTCTTGAGAAAGCAATAGAGGATTGCTGACGTGTCTTAAACCACAACCACAAGGGGAAAAAATACTCTTTCGGAAAGATATAGGTAGGGAATGTGGCAATTTTAAAATCATGTCCAAAACAAATGAGCATATTATTATTTGTAATGTTTGGCCAATAAGTAATAAATGGCCAATATAAAATGTCAATATTAAATAAAGCAAACTTTAATTCTATACTAAATTAAAAATAGCACATAAAAAATAAATACATTTAGCCATAACAGCTTTATACTGTGCATTATGAAAAATGGATATTCATTTTAAAATTTGCTATAAAAAAAAAAATCACTTAAAATTATGGGTTAGGGTTAGGGTTATATATATATATATAAATAACTTTTTAGGCTATTGTTAGATGACAAAGGTAATATGTATCTAAAAATACCGAAAATGAGCATGAATTATTAAATATTTAATTAATTAATAAAAAAAAATCCAATCTGATAACTGATATGGTACGGCTATATTGTGGATTCCAGGGCATCAATTAATTAAATAGGTAAAAAACTGAGATTAAAATAAAATTAACCACACACACAGTGCACTTTCTCAAGAAATATTTTTGACTGCCGGCTAGAGGCACAGCTTTTTGGTGCCGACACCATGCCCTGAAACTGCTATGTTTTTAAAATTGCAGGAAAAAACATAATGCATGTATACATGTATGTATTCTCAGACACCTGAATTCTCAATTGCAGCATCAGGAAGGAACAAAGAAGTTTATAATTGCCACCACAGGGGGGCTGGTTATATATGTGAGCAGCTTGGCGTGAGAATTTTGAGAAGTAGGCAGTATAAGATCTGCTCACAATGCAGAACAGTCTAATGACCATATCTGAGAAATGTCATTGTCAGGCAGTGCAACCAATGCAGGATTCAACATGCATTCAATGTTACCCTCCTTATCACAGTCAAAACATTACCTGATAAAGGTAATTACCTGGAAATATCAGTCATCTAGATCATTAAAAACTGAGGAAGTCAAGTCCTGCCATTGAAAATACAGAGTGGAGCCTTTCCATGGTGGGAGGGGAAACATGCTTGTCATGCATTCAAGGCAGGGTGTGCAAACCAAATTTTAGCAAAAACAAGCAATTCCACTTGATTAAAAGTGGCAAGTTTGCTGAGGATTAACAGAATCCAACAATGCATTATGTTAATATGTTTTTATTGCTTTAATTGGCCCTTTCTGGATTGAGAGAACCCCTTAGTTTAGGTGAATTTAACTCAGAGCTAGTGCAAGCTAATGTTTAACACAGACAGAAGTGCATTGGTAAAACAGATTGAGCTCCATGTGGATAAGCAAACTCTGTCCCTGGAGTTAATTGTATTGGCCCAGGTAGCTCTTGTTCACAAGTCTTTAAGCTCAGCTGCACACCAACAATTCCGCATAGGGGAGATGTGAAAAAACAAAAAAACAGACATCCATCATGTTGTCCAAATCTTCTGTTCGATTCATCCCAACATCTCACTGAGATAATGAGGACTTTATATGAGGACTTTTAGGTTTCTTCCTTTCAGTCTTAATGAATCCCACACTAATGCTACACCTTATGTAAGATACAAGTAATTATAAAGATCAAAAGTAATTTATAAAGTTAGGGTAATTAAGTTGATCTTAATTAGGATAATTACATTTGTATAGATTGCTGTATTCCTGTTTTTGTTCATTTTTCTTCATGTGAAGTTGGAGTAGTAAAATTGTTACTCTATCTGAGACATTTGCCTCATCACGCTGAGTCTCTGGGGCATTTTAAATGTCTGTTTGCATTCCTGGCCTCTAAACATGAGATATTATTTGCTTAGAATGAGAGCAAATCAATGAAAACTCAAACAAAAAGAAGAAAGAAAGCCTCCTTTGAGACTGAAGACTCAATGGGCATCAGTTTAAACAAAAAGTTTATTAAAAAATCTAAGGCATATAGCGGTTGTTATTCTACAACTTTTGCATATTTTGTGCAAAATCGTAATCTTAGTTATAGATGCCATTTGTTAATTATCCATGGAAATGATTCCACAGACAGCACCCCATTGGTTTCAGTGGTCCGGTAAGCATTCCACCTTTCTGTAGTTGAGTAAAACATCATGATGGGAGTATATCAAAATTGAACCAATAAATAAATATTTAGACAACAGTACATAGGTTTGACAATCTGTTTTTTCTTTGTTTAGAGACTATACTAATGTAGAGCATTAACATTTTTGTGCCAGACTTTGATACCTGTCAGGATCTTTCAGGGGGTAATTTGTTTCCTGTGTTTTGTCTTAATCTGAAAAATAATAAAGAGGGAAATGAGCACTGAAGTTATGAGTGAAGGCTGGACGTCTATGCCTCCATGTCATTGTGAAAGACAATGCGATTTTTGCCTTTAATCACCTTAGTGTTAAAACAACTAATTAGCTTCTGTGGCTGACTAACGAGGTGTTGACAAACACACAGGATAAGGCATTGGAGTAAATAGTTAACCATTTCTCCTCCCTCATCTCGTATCAAGGGACAAAGGGTAATTAGAAACTGTTGTGTGTATTAAAAAATATCTTGTAAAAAGGAAAACATGCTCTGACAGAGGGATTTGTCTCAGCAAATATTCCTGTTCAGCAGTGTGTGAATCACTCTTTTTTGACATTCTTCAGATAACTGATGAACTAGTTGTTTCCATCTATTCACGTGCATTGTTATAATGACAGTAAAACACAAAATAAAAGGTAAGAGCAATAAATGCACATAATGGAATATTTATTCATCGTGTTCCATACAAATGTCCTGCAATATATAATATAATTAATATAATATAATATAATATAATATAATATAATATAATTAATATAATATAATATAATGTAATATAATTAATATAATATAATACAATAAATTAGTGCTGTCAAAATTGTGATTAATCGCGCATTTCTGAGCTATCCCTTAAAAGTGGACTATTGAAATTCAATTTTACTTAAAATAATATTCATCATTTTAATATAATATTTTTTGTAGGTGGTGATAAAAGTCTAATGGATTAATTCATTCATTCGATTTGTTCAAACAGCTGAATCATTCAGGAGTAAAATTGCTCTCTTTAAAAAATGGTAAATGTAAATGTTTCTCTTTATGGTACATTGAATCATTGGTTCACCCGATTTGTTTAAAACTGATTCAGAAACTAAACACCAGTTTGTATAGCTCAGAGTCGGAGACGAACAGTTCTGCTTTGTCTTTATATTTTAAATATAAGGCCGTCAGTTAAGTTTGAAACTGGACAGTTCACATGAAAAATGAGTAATGTGTAATGTGAAAGCTGTCATGCAGCCTTCAAGGCAACTGAATCCGAGACAGCCTGAAGGAGGTGGTCTGAATTCGGTTGCGTAACTTGCACTTAAACTGTGTGAATAAGAAAGCAACACAGATTCTGTGTGCAAGAAAAGTTTTATCAGATGACGATGTACTTTGTTCAATAAAACACATGTAAGGGATGATAGTGTTGATGATTTACCTTGGATATAAGCGAGAGGGAACCTGCAGTGTCTTCGCGCATATCACAGGCGGGAACAATGAGTAACCCCAGAGTGCAGTCTGGACGATTGGGGAGGGGCGACACATTAATGTGATTAATTACACATTAATATGCATTATAGCATGATAACGTGTCGCTCTACCTAAACCCAATTTCATTGGTTTATAATACAGCAAATTTTATTGGCATAGATGCTTGATGCCTGAGCATGCGCATTCCTTTATGTGCTTCTTTAGGAATTATCTGCGGCTACACTTCTTTATCTTTATGGGGAAACACAACCTGCCCCAGACTGCACTCTGGGGTACTACGGAACAATCGCGCTCTGACACTGACCACAACAAACATTGTGGGCCGCTGTAAAAAAATAAGCTCTGAGACTAAAATGAACATTTGTGCCCCATATTATGAATTTCATGGACATTCTAACTGCATTCTATAGGCTTCATCACACAGGTGCGATTAACCGATTTGACAGCACTAAATATATTTAATATAATGTAATGTAATGTAATATTATAGTATAATATAAAACACTATTTCGATATTTCCCTTTAGACATTCTATAACTATAACTTTGCAACTACATGTCATTAAATTCCCAGGGTATTAGGTTGAGGAAATGGCTTAGAATCAGTTGACGTACTTCCAAAGTAACTTAGAATATCTGTTGGAGGACCATCTAAATAAAGTGTTAGGAGATATTAAGCAGACAGCCTACTGATACTCCAAGCAGAGTTACTTAAAGTAAAAAAGTGGATCTCTTAAAAGTGGACTATTGAAATAAATTTGTACTTAAAATAATAATTATTTTTATATATTTTTTACAACATCACCACCACCAAAAAAACAGGGTAATGAAAACTGCATTGGATTGCACATTTACAGGGAATACAGCTTGCTAAACTGTAAAATAAATAATTAATAATAATAATAATAATAATAATAATAATAATAATAATAATAATAATAATAATAATAATAAATAATAATAATAAAATAATAATAAAAATAATATTTTAAATTGTAAAATAGTATTTGTGTTGGACTCCCATTTAACATGGATTATAAAATATGCTTTGTCATTTTGGCCAAATTCTTCACAGAGAATACACACCTGGAATTAAATCATGTTATCAGGGCAAAGATTAAAGAGATTGTTTTCTTAAAGATATTCTTTAAGAAAACAGCAAATTGACAGAGGAAGTTTTTAAAACAGAACAATCCTGTCATTGATATCCCCTTGATAAAACAGGAAGCTGAACCATTTTCAGGAAAATCAGCATGAAAATGCAGGCTTCCTGTAGCATCAATATAGGTCACAGGTCACCTTTGTGCATTGTCTCCGATCTTCATCCACCAAGCAGCATTGCAAAAATGTCTTGTAGTGAATGGCAAAGATATGGCAAAATGGGAAATGACTGTAATTTGCCCAGGAGCCTCACAGGCTGAGAAATAAAGTGAAAGAGGCACACAAAGCTGCTTGCACTAGAAGAATGATATGTCCTGGTGATTACAGTTCAATTATGATGATTTTTGAGAGTGTTTGCACAGTAGAGGGATCAGCAGAGAGAAACGCATAAGGTTGGCCTATATGCCTTTAGTCTCTCCTTGACTCGATGTGACATGCAATAACTCTTGGTGCTTATCCATCAGGGGCTAAAGAATTGTTTCCATTCCCTGCCTTGGTCACACCACCAGAACTTACCCTCAAAGCTATGGGAAGTGCTTTATTCCACTGAAGGCACCATTAAGACTGAAGTGGAGCCCCCCACATTTTATTGGCTTTTTAGCCTTTTACACAGAAGCCTCCATTAACACTGATGGCACTCTAGAGTCTGTCTCCAAAACTCTCTGGTAAGAGTATGGTACAGCACGTCAGCAACCTATTGGGTCTAAATGAGTCCTAAGCAATACCAAATACAGTAGACATGCAATAGTAGATGTGCAAGGGAAGAAAACACATATGCATAGTCAAAGCTCTAGAATTGAGTTAAGGTTACTGCCAGGGTTTGCATAATTGAAATTTGCTAGGCCAAGTGCATAAAATGAACCGCTGAGGGCGTGTTCACACTTAGTACAGGTTCGGTTTGATAAAAACAAACTCTGGTGTGATTGCTCTGTTAGTGCAGTTTATCTGAATAAGCTTGAATGCTGCCATCTGAATCATGGTGTGCACCAAACAAGCAGACCAAGACCACTGAAATGATGGGTCTTCAGTACGCTTCTAAACGAACTTGTATGAAATAGGAACTGTAATAAGAATGCAAAATTAATCGAAGACATTTAAAAGAACTAAAAACAAGATGTGATGTCACAAGATGCAACCCTAAAAAGGACAGTATGCTCAAGCATACCTGCTTCCTCTCATAAGGAATGTCGCCCATTACAATTCGGTACAGGCCGCCTACTTGCAGCAGATTTTCGTTTGTGCGTGTGATGGAAGCATTCCTAGTGCTGTTTGACTCCTTTTACACATTTTATAATCTCTGGACTTCTCAGTTGGCAAAAATAACATCATAGCTATGTATGATACATATACGATGAGCACGTTTAGCCAGTATACTGCATTATTTTGGATGTTTGGTAAGTTCTGTCACAAACTAAACATCATAAAAGCTGTTTTAGTTTTGTAAATTTAGGTTTGGTGTTAGAAATTACAGTGACAGTTTACATGCACATTCTTAATCTGATTATGCTTAAGATGACAATGCACGTGAACCTGTAAAAGAGTTAACCCGTTTTACTTTATCGGAGTAGTCATAAGTGGTTAAGCATAAACCGATCGTCACAGCTAGATTTTTTTCCCTTACGCCACTTTTGCCCAGTACGTAAACACATTAACCAGCTTTTTGTCGGCTTATTGAAGTGCAAATGTGACAGGAACGCATCCTTACTGTGAACAATCTCAGCGTTTCACTGTTAAATTTCCATTAAACAAACATAATATTTGTTAATAAGTGTGGTTAATAACAATGCAAAACAATAGTCATTTTAGTTAATTAATTAATTAACTTTAAGATATGTTTTTCACCAGTGCCACCAAATCCGGTGCTGGTGCCACCATCTGTAGAAATTAGTGGTGCTGGTGGAACTGCTCTCATGTTAGTCTGGAGCTAGAGCTGTGACGGTCGCCATGACCACCGTGCCACCGGCGGTAGTCTGCACATGACATGACACACTATATAACATGCAAAAAAAGTTTTGCATAGAATATAACATTTGCAATAGCAGCTGCTATTTATAACCTGTACCTTTTAGCTGTATGCATTTTTTAGACTATAGCGTATAAAATAGCTAATTCACTAATTGTTCCTCACACACCATATATGGCGTTTCCTTAGTTTCCTTAGCGTGGCCAATTCCATTTTTTTCTGAATTCCTCGAATTAATTTTGTGTTGAGCAATGGACCTGGTTGGGAAACCAAATACTACATCC
Source organism: Pseudorasbora parva (assembly GCF_024679245.1). Taxonomy (NCBI): domain Eukaryota; kingdom Metazoa; phylum Chordata; class Actinopteri; order Cypriniformes; family Gobionidae; genus Pseudorasbora; species Pseudorasbora parva. Next base: position 30,645,850 of record NC_090174.1, on the reverse strand, counting down.
CCTATCTGGGATCATTTTGGATTTGTGCCTAACGAAAAAGGTGAACCTTTAAATAAGGATGAAGCCATTTGCCGGATTTGTAAAAACTAAATGTGTGTTAAATGGGCGAACACATCACATGTGCCATCTCCAATCATGCCATCCATCGGCATTTGTACAAGTTATGTCCCGTGAACGCAAACACCCAGCTGGTGGTCAGGTTGGTATTGGAGAGGCTTTTGCCAAACAGGCCAAAAACAAACGAGAGTGACAAGTGGAAAATGCTGACAAGAGACGAGGGAACGTATTTGGTGGTGGAGAATGCGCCGCCCCGCAGTTTTTATTCCCTGCATGTTACGAATTATGTTTGAAGGTTTCAACGATTTATAGTTTAATATTTAACTTTCTTATTTACCTGTTTATTTCACTTTATTATCTCTGATATTTATTTTATTTATTTCAATGTTAGCAGGCTGTTTCACTCGAGTGCTGTAAACACACACGTTTGTTAACAAATGTTTGAGCCTCATTTTTTAAATCTCACTATATATATATATATATATATATATATATATATATATATATATATATATATATATATATATATATAAAATGTGAATTGTTTTATTTAAAAGCAGACATTCAAGCTTTCTTTAAACATATGTTTCATGTTTGTGTGATAAGTAGGCTATAGGGCAGTGTTTTAGTTTATTGTTTCAGTTTCATCCCCCACCCCGAACCCCACAAACACCGTGTCACAGCCGGTGGTCGATCAATAACCACGGCGGTGGTAAAAAACGGCCACCGTCACAGCCCTATCTGGAGTCCTGCACTAAGCAGAGTTATCAGTAAACTGTTGTGCTTGTAAACATGTTCAGTGTGAACGCCAAGCGAACCAAGACTAACAGTATATTTTTCCTTTTTGGTTTGGAGATAAAAACCGAATTACGAACTAAATTAAGTGTGAACACACCCAGAAACCTGGTTTGAGAAAGGCTCCCCAAATTAAAACATTACTAGAACTGGCAATGCCAGGCCATGACAGAAGGAAACAAGAAAACTCACGTCTGCCTTTCCAGGTTGTCAGTTGGCTACTGGTGTTGATTTATACAATCAATAATTCAAAAAGTTGCTTATTCATTCTTGCATTGGCCAGCAGCCTCAGCGGCTTCTGCCAGAGAATGTCAGCTGCAGACTGGGTCTGACATGTTGCACATGCAGAAATGTGACATAAATATTTCAGAAATATGTAGCGCTAGCCAATGGCACCTTGGCAAAATGGGCCACCGCTGGACAAGCCGTGGCTTTTATTTCCCATCTTCTTGCCTATTATGAAGAGGAAGGCATATATCCCGAGCTCCCTGATTGTTATCTGCTAATAAGCATGGCCGACTGAAATCTTTTCAGAGCAAATTGTTGAGGACATCTGGCAACGCTTTCTCTGTGATGCACAGACCGCTGAATGTCCCTCTCGAAAAGGTTGGCATGGCAACATCTGACTGCTATTCAACAGCAGTACAGTTTGAAAGGTTTAGGGCCTAGTTGAAAATCCATTTGGGCCACTACCTGAGTATTTTCCCGCAGCATTCTCATGTTGAAAGTGCAGTAAATCTTACCTTCCCAAAAACCCCTAGATATGAATCGATGACAGCTTTGTTCATTCAAACTCAATAATTATTCCCCCCCCAGTTATACTTGTTTGTGAACCCAAATTGCATGACCTTTGGGCTTTCCATGGACACATTTAAGGTGCATTTTACTGACCCATCAGAACAAAATGTTTTGAAATATGATTTCAAATCAGCACCATGAAAAGATGAGTAGTGAATCAATAAACGTCCAAAAACGTGGCAGCTGGTGGATAGAGAAGGCCAAGGACAGAGCTGCTGTAAGGGCTGAATCTACATAATAGGGCACAATGAAAAATAATACCACACACCAGAAAAATGCTAAAATTATTTTTGATAAATCTACTATAAATCTTATACTTTCATTTTTAAAATGGCAAGATTAGGTGAATGACTGTCAAACATAATTTAAAAGGTAGGAACAGTAGTCAGTCAATTTGACAATGAAACTGTAAATGTGTATTATTCATATTATTGCTTTCAATAATTATATAAAGCATGGCACAGTAAAAACGATTCTAAGAGCCACAAAAAGTGTTTTCTCTTTGATAAAGAGTTCACTAATGCTGAAAATAAAGAATTTGATTTCTCTAATTTGAGGCCCTTGTATCTTTCCAATAAGGTAAAAATGGGCAGGATTTTTGAGAGAAGGCACCACCCCAAAGCTCAGGTCAGCACTACACATGTAAATGACCCCTGACACTTCAAATGGGAAATGAGACACTCCACTTACAGAATTATCTGAAGTGTGATGCATTTCAAGATATCATTTCATCTACACTAGCCGAAAGGCACCAAGAGTTCACATGCTACACAAAGCTTTGATCACATATCAAAGCTTCACCTACATACATAAGGCAGTACAAAGACAAGGCAGAACTGATCACTGGCATACTTTTTTTTTATTTTATTGGCTGACCTCACATTTACAAATGCTTTTTGTTGGCTTTTTTCCACATTTTATCATTCATACATCTATCCTCACCTATAGATTTTAAATGCAATACATTGCACACTTACTTTCAATGGGTTTAACTGATTGTGCACTTAAATGAATTAGCATCCATATGACTTTCCTTCCATTTCTTTCCCTCATTTTTCTCTGGAGAGTCTGACCCTCTGGACCACTAATTACTCTGATGTTGCCACTTTAGAGCCATAATGATCCTATAATGCTCGGATCAATATGAGTGTAGCACTACCTTTTTAGTCTGGTCTAAAATAGAATGTGTAAAACAGCCTCAGTTCTTCTTTTGGCTCATAATTCCTCCCCACATTTCCTCTCAGGTGTTACACACATATATCAGAGGTAAGGTGCTTTTAATGTATTAGCAGATAGGAGAGAAAACCTGCTGTTAATCCTTATGTTAAGATGTTTATGACCTGTGGTTCATTTAATTTAAAATCATTGACAAATTACTTCAATATAATTTTAAAAAAAAAGTTCAAAATAAACAAATATTGGTGGTGTAACCAACTTTTCTTAGGTGTTGTAATCTTTGTCTTTTCATATGGTATTCTTTAACTCTCCCATCAGGATCCATTAGTCCGTTCAAAATGACTGCAATTAATACTTCTGCATTAAGCCCTGACAGGAATTATTTTCCTCTAATGAGTTACCAAAGTGCAGAAATGTCTCACCAGATTATGTGACTAGCAATTATATTTTCAAGAACCCAATTGCTTCAAATAAAAAGAAATTCAGACTTTTTTTGACAAACGAGGTTCAGTCTAAGCCATGCAGCTTCGACTTGAAATGCCACAGCACAGCAAAAACCTACATGTACACATTTTACAAAAGGTCAACATGGAGCAACATGCATGAACATCTACTACAAGATTTTAAATACTTCTACATGCCGATGACAAGTTTTGTCTGAATTATGTAAATAAATGTTACTATCAATGTTACCAAAGTGTGTTTCAACACCCCCCAGCTCTTTTTTTCATACCCAGTTGCCATGGCAACCTCCATTCAGCCTGTTTATTAAGGAGGAGTCATGTTTAATTGATCCACTAATGCACTGCCGCGCAGTCACTGGCTTGAAGTCTTTTGTTTCCAGGTCATATTCTAGGTCCAGGCATTTACATAAAAGCATTACATTTGCTGAAACCAGTCATTATTAGTAATTTTCCTCCTTATCCACTGGTGATGACTGCAATATAAACACAGATTTATGAACAGTAAATATTACGTGTTTGAGGAAATATTATATTGTTTTGAGTTTTTGTTTTGTTTTATATTTATTATGTTTAGTCACAGTGCAAACAACACTGACTAGGAAGTTTGTAAGACTGCCAGCTCTCTGCTAGGGAGTTCTGTTGCAAAACGCATTTCTGTGTCAAACAAGTACTCTCACTATGTAGGATACAAACTACCAGATACATTTCGGTTTCACCAAATCCCCAGGCATGTGTAGACTAAACAATGTCACAGCACCATTGTGCTAATTATGCAGTTCTCAACATGTGAAATGTTCTGTGAGGGCTGTTTGGAACATGAAATGCTGTTTATACACAGCACTGGCATCTTTCTAAAAATAATACACCAATTATAATAGAGATCCAGGGGGTTTATTGCCAATAAACATTAATTTCACCTCCACCTGATTCTTTATTCATACGATGATATTTCAGATATTTATCCAAACAATAATGTAATAAAGCAAGCAAATAATACAAATTAGACCGTCCTGATTTCAATTCTGTCATGCTCGTGCTTACCAAATTCTGGAAGTGTTTTGCCATATTCAAATTCTATGATTCCTAATAGCCAAGCTAAACCAAGATAATATATATACACACACAATTATTGTGGAAGATTGGATTTTGTAAACAGGCAAAATCAATTCAGCACAACTCACTGAAGGATCAAACTAAATTTCTTACCACAGGTGCTGGTATATTTTATTCAGAATCTACCAATCACCAGTTAAAGTGCTCATAAACTGAGAAATCACATTTTTCTTGAGCTGTTGACATAAAATGTCACTATACTATAAGAATATCCAGAAAGTTTCACAATTGACCTATCGGTAAATCCCTTCGCTTGACGCAGATGAGCAGTTGAGAATCAGTTGCACAGGCACCGTAAATCGGACATCTTTAGGTTTCAGCGCCATAGAGAAACATTGGAAAATCTCTCAACGTTGGATGCTCTCATCGGTTTGATGGTGTTTCTGCTACAAAAATGGTAAAATTATGTTCCTGGGGTACTGTAACACTCATTCCAGGCATCCTGAGAGGATTTTTTTACATTTTATTTTGGGTTGTCATACTCAAAGTTACGATTAAAGTTAGTGATAGGCAACTAACTGCTCTCACGTAACGGTGTATGTTAAATCAAAAACACATAAAAGATGGTCTACATTTCAGTGCATCTCTCCATATTAGATGGTTACATGTAAATTAGTTTAACCTAACCCTGTGGTACATGAACAGTGTTGATCCTGGATGTTATCATCTGCGATCATAATGAGGCTTCTTCTCAAATTCTTCTGTATTGTAGTTTGTTTTTGTAGGCATTTTTGATATTTCTGTGAGTTTAAATATGTTTGGTCTATATTTTCTGTCTTACTACCCTTGTGAAAAAGAAGTGTGCTTAATTGTATTGAAAGTGTATTTTTTGTGCACTTAATATATTTAAAGTATATTTTTTTTAAACTGCACTTGTAGATAATATGATATAATTAAAATTAAGTGCCACTTAAGTGTACTTAAAGAGAATACACTTTAATGACAATATTTCTAAACACACTTAAGTACACTTTTTTAAAATTCACTTTGTAATAATATCGAATTAATTTGTATTTTTAAAAAGTACACTTTCATGACAATATTTATAAACACACTTTAGTGTACTTATAATAAGTGTACTTTGTAATAATATCTAATTAATTTGTACTTTAACAAAGTACACTTTCATGACGATATTTATAAACGCACTTTAGTGCACTTATAATAAGTGCACTTTATAATAATATCTAATTAATTTGTACTTTAAAAAGTACGCTTTCATGACAATATTTATAAACACACTTTAGTACACTTAGAATAAGTGCACTTTGTAATAATATCTAATGAATTTGTACTTTAAAAAGTACGCTTTCATGACAATATTTATAAACACACTTTAGTGCACTTTTAATAAGTGCACTTTGTAATAATATCTAGTTAATTTTCACTTAAAGAAAGCACACTTGTATGACAATATTTATAAACACACTTAAGTGCACTTTTTAAAAATGCACCTTGTAATAATGTCTACACCTAAATTTACTTAAACCATTTTAATTATGAGTTTGTTTCATAAAGTGCACTTATTTTACTAATGACAAAGCACATGGAAAATAAATGATTTTTAAAAAAAAAATGAGTTGTCCAAATTTACATTGGTTAATTTATTTTTCTTCAAAATTTCACTCGCTTACACTCCAGTACAACATACTGTTGAAATGTTATAACTAGCTCCTATGAACTCAACTACAAGTGTCAGTTTTCTACATAATTTGACATTGTCAATCTTTATGAGAGGAGTTGTCTAATGTACTGTAGGCTACTTTACATCTGTGTAGAATAACCTACTTTCAATATTATGTTGTTGTATGGCGATTAAACACACATTTAATTGCAAGAAAAAGTTGAACAAATCTAAACCAAATTAATTTGCATTAAAATTCAGTTAAAATAGGCTACATTTAATTTTAATCAGACTCACTGTAAACATGATTGACTTTTAGTTAGGTGAATGAGTCAAGTTCTCTGAAATACAGTCCAACTACACAGTGTGTTAGAACAACCTGAACAGAAATGGATAATTAATACGTCATTTATAATCAACATTTAATGCACGAAATATCTTATTTTATATTTATACTTAATATTTCAATGCGCATGCGCCAAACATACTACGTCATGATTTTGAAAAATGCGCGGTCTGCCATGATTGCGTCATCGCGATGCGTAATGAAGCTGAAGGACAACAGACAACAGAGGAGCGAACCGTTCGGATCATTACAGATGAGACGTTATATGCTACAAATAACGAGTCAAGTAAGTATATCTTGATATAAGCTCTCTTGATTTTACATTTTCACCGTAACATGGTAGCTCTCTATTACGTTGTAGTTATTTATAGTTTAATCGCAGATAGGGGACTCGGGAGGTGAATTAATCATGTTTCCTATCATGTATCTAAGATTGCATTATAATTATTTCTTAAATCGGAATATGATCGCCGGTGTGGGCATGTTCAATGAATCTGCCTGCTGTAAATACAATATTTTAATCGAACTCCTACTTTTTAAATGGACAGAAGACATTTAACGTTATATACATTTATTCCATATATTAACTTATAACAACCAGTAATGAAATAATGATTTTAATATGTTCTTTTCTTTTTGCATTTGGAGAGTAAGATGTTAAAGTACTATTTGTGTTTTTAATATTTAGTGCTTATCTTATTTTATTTTTTATTTTGTAGGATCAATACAGATGTGTTATTGGAGATCCAGTGCAATCTGTGTGGAATCACAGAGCCATCTTGATGAGGTCAAGTTAATGTTAATTATGAATTTATGCCCAGCCATGACACTGATCACACAAGCTAAAACATTGCTATCAAGTCTTTCGCTTTTAAATGCTTTGTATCTTGTCCATTTGTAAGTAATACATTCCCACTTGTGCATTTCCAGATCCCCTAATCATTATATATTTTACAGGCCACACACCCAAAGGAAAGGAGCCGCAGCATTGCTGTGCCAGGCATGGTAAATACAAGAACATCCTTCATGGAGATGGTACGAGGTAAGCTGAAACTTGCAAGGCAAGATGAGGAAAAATGCAAGAATACTTTTCTCAATTTACACTGGTCTTGGGTTATTTATTTATCTATATTTAAGTTATGTTTAATTCCCTGTAAAGTAGGAATAAAAACCATTATTAAAATGTTCTCTATTTTTAAAGTCCAGTGTCAGTGAAGATGATGTGCTCAGTGGGATACGTGAAGGAACCTCTCCAATCATTCTACCCTGACGACTGAGGTAATTCATCACATAGGGGATGCAGTTGTGGTCAAAAGCTTACACACACCATGCAGAATAAACTGCTTCATCAGGGCAGTACTAGATAAAAAAGAGACAACATGCTCATTTTTATGATTTCTTTTTTTTTTTTTCTTTTTTTCATACAGATACTGCTGTGTGAATATAAACTTTGGAGCACAACTGTACATCTATCGTTTTAATTTAATTGAGCCAATTATAATAATGGATAGATCTGTTTTATAAACAAGTTTTTTCTTTGCGTTTTCTTTTTCTTTCCTCAAGGTATATATTTTTTTCTTTCCTGCCTCTTTGGAACATGTCCATTCACATCTACTGTGGAGAGATGGTGCACCAGTTTCCTACTGATGGAGAGCTTCTCGGACATTGACATAAACAGCACTTTCCAAACAACTTGAAAATAGTTGGTGACAAACAATTTTGTGTGCCTTTGGAGTTCTTCAGTTTTTTTTTTCTTTCTTTTTTTTTTCTTTCACTGTAATGCTGGAATAAGATTTTAGAATAAACCTTTTGGTCCTAATTTTGGTGCTAGTAAAGGTTTAAGAGCTTATAAGTTTAGTAACACTTTACAATAAGATCTAATTTGTTAACGTTATTTAATGTATTGACCAACATGATCTAACAGTGATCTAACCAAATTTCTTTTTATTTATTTATTTAATTTTATTTTTTACAGTGTTTATTAATAGTTGTTGACCTTGCTTAATAAATTATAGTTCAAAGCTAGTTAATTAAATTTATAGTCATTGTTCATGCAAGTTAAAAATGCATTAAATAATTAACATATATACAACTTTTGATTTTAAGATTGCATTAATAATAGGGGTGTAACAGTACACAAAGCTGACAGTTCGGGGAGGAACACTAAAAATAAAAATGCAATTTTTTTTTTTTTTTAATTGGTTTACTGAACAAATTGTAATTGTCCTAAACTAAAGGTTTCTTAAAGAATTAAAAATATAATATAAAAAATATCTCTACTAATTATTATTATTATTACCTTTATTTAACCAGGAGAAAAACTCACTGAGATTAAAATGTCCTGTCCTGGCCAAGATAGGCAGCTCTGTTTGCATGTACAGTTATACATAAAAAGTCACATAAAAAACATAAAACATACAACCAGTCAAAAACAATTACACACCATTAATTTACTCTCAAAATGATGAAGTAAAATTTTAAAATGACTAAATGTCACCAGATCTTTTAGCTTCAACTCAGTCTGGAGCAAATTCCAATCTGAGGCTGCGACATATTTAAAGGACGTTTTACCAAGCTTAACTCTAACAAAGGGCACACAAAGATTATAATTTGATTCAGAATGTAATATATAATTGCCTTGTTGTTTCTTGTTTAATCAAACGACAAAGAATGCTGTATAGTGTAGACTATATAGGGAGGCCTTACTTGCACTTGCATTGTATGCAAACGTGTAAACTTCTCATGCATTAACTTATAAATCTAATTATAGGTTAGATTTTTTTCAGGTTTTCAGGTTAAGTAGAATATGATGAATATATAGGCTAATATAATGCATACATTTAGTGAAAGAGTTCATCTCTCTCGTGTTTTATCGACGTCTTTCTGCTGTTGAAACACTGAACGATTACACAATGTGATACATTTTAGTAAGTTGTAATGTATCCTTAACATACCTTCTGATGTTAATTCATGTTAATTCTTTGACTATGACAAGGTGATCACATTCACTCGTGCCGCGGTGCTGCTTGAACTGATGTGTCTTTACAGTGATCTGTCATGTCACATTAAAGAGCATCAATATGGCATCACTTGAATTTAATGATAAAATTGACAGAATACATATGTTCTTGTGTTTGTGTAAATAGTTTTTGGGGTTTTTCTTGGGCATCAAAAAAAAGTTTTTTTTGTATATTTGTTTTACAGATTGTTTTGTCAATAAATGTAGAGGATTTAAATTTGGATGTGTTTATTATACGAAATTGCAGCTGTATTATTTGAAAAATGTAATTATGAATGTATTTCATTATATTAGAGTGTACATGTAAATTACGTTAAGGTATATTTTAGTTCATATTAATTGCTTGTTTTTAAGACAGTAGAATGGATGTCAGTACATTGAGCAGTGCACTTTAATTACAATTTCAATACACTAGAAGCGATTATGAAAGTACATATAAAGTTGTATTTAAGTACCACTTAAGTTGTTCCAAAAAATCACTCTTAATTGCAACTTATTGTATTTTATTTCAACTTAATATGTGATAAATTTGAAATCAATTACATATAATGTGTGTTAAGTACACCGAAAACATTGCATTTAATTCACACTTAAGTGTATATTTAGCTGACATTAAAGTATGTTTTAGTTCACATTAATTGCTTGTCAGTACATTGAGTAGTGCACTTTAATTACAATTTCAATACACTAGAAGTGATTATGAAAGTACATATAAAGTTGTATTTAAGTACCACTTAAGTTGTTCCAAAAAATCACTCTTAATTGCAACTTATTGTATTTTATTTCAACTTAATATGTGATAAATTTGAAATCAATTGCATATAATGTGTGTTAAGTACACCGAAAACATTGCATTTAATTCACACTTAAGTGTATATTTAGCTGACATTAAAGTATGTTTTAGTTCACATTAATTGCTTGTCAGTACATTGAGCAGTGCACTTGAATTACAATTTTAATACACTAGAAGCGATTATGAAAGTACATATAAAGTTGTATTTAAGTACCACTTAAGTTGTTCCAAAAAATCACTCTTAATTGCAACTTATTGTATTTTATTTCAACTTAATATGTGATAAATTTGAAATCAATTACATATAATGTGTGTTAAGTACACCGAAAACATTGCATTTAATTCACACTTAAGTGTATATTTAGCTGACATTAAAGTATGTTTTAGTTCACATTAATTGCTTGTCAGTACATTGAGCAGTGCACTTGAATTACAATTTTAATACACTAGAAGCGATTATGAAAGTACATATAAAGTTGTATTTAAGTACCACTTAAGTTGTTCCAAAAAATCACTCTTAATTGCAACTTATTGTATTTTATTTCAACTTAATATGTGATAAATTTGAAATCAATTACATATAATGTGTGTTAAGTACACCGAAAACATTGCATTTAATTGCACAATTAAGTGTATTTAGTATAAGTATATTATCTGTGTAATAAGTACACTTTATAAAAGTACACTAAAGTGCACTTTTTTTTCACAAGGGTATAGTTGAGGGACTCCTATTTTGATGGGTATTATAGTTTACGGGTAGTGAAATAGAGAGCTTGCACGCAGTTTATCGGAGTTGTTTTGCAGATAGATTTACCAGTTATAATCTTTAAGCAATGTTTAGAAGAAGAAGAAGTTTTATTTTTTCTTTCCGTAGCTCAAGGTTGCTTTACTTTGCACAATTACAGTACATTTAGACACCTACATATACATCTATATATACACATCACAATACATATAATTGCATTATCCGAAATGCTTGTTGAATAGATATATTTTTAACTGGGACTTAAAGGTGGGATAAGTGATATTTGGTAACCGTTGTTGTTATTTCAAATCACCAAAACAAACACGTCCCTACCCCCAAAAAGGGTCTTGGCCCTATATTGATAGCTCCGCCCCACACATACGTAACCCAGGCAATGACTATGGCAGAATCTGTGTAACTAATCCAGGTCGAATATTCAATGAAAAAGTCACCCCTTCTATCACAAAAACACAAACCGTTCTCATGAACAACTCGATAGAACACGAGCCGACAGTCCAGCTAATGACATATTACAATTATGACAAGATTAGAGTTATAGCGATCACAAAACACAAACAGTTCTCATGAACAACTTGATAAAGTTAGTAGGCTATACAAGCTTGATAGTCCAGCTAATGACATATATTACAATTATGACTGGATGGCTAATATAGATGTAAAGAGGAAACAAATATACCAGTATATTAGGAGTATAGTGTCTTACCTGTCGAACACATTTTGTGAGCTGACGCTTGAAACCTTGAAACACTTAGGGGATTTAGATGCTCCATACAGTGTGGAAATGAACAGGTCTTTATCATCGTTGAATTGAGCCACAATACGATCGCAAATGGACAAACAAGTGAACATGACATGAGCATATTCAAGCAAAAGCCAGCATATCTTTCTTGGCTAATGTCCGTCCTGTGTGACTCGTGTGTTTTGAATAATGACGTGCACTGAGCCTCTCTTCTCATCATAGACACGCCCCTTACCTGCTGATTAGCTAGAACTTTGTTATTCCACTCAGCCAGAGTCCTTTTTCTAAAACGGTTTTGAAATAACACTTATCCCACCTTTAAATGCACCCACAGATGAGATATTTCGTAGTGTAAGAGGTTTAATTTTAAACAATAGCCTTTAAATGTTTCTGTATTATTAACTTATATGATTATCATCCTATAATAAACGTATTAAATGTAATATTTTTGAAAAATAGTTAAATAAAATAAAAATAAAAACATTTTGCTGTGGTACCGAAATTGGTACAGAGTACAGTCAAATTTTTATGGTATTGGTACTGACTACTGGAATTGGCACCGTGACATACCTACTTGAAGGACCTCAATTCCAGTTTTGACTGTGATTAGACAAGGTGTGTAAATTATACATCGAACGCAAGCTTCAAATGTCTGATTTGCATAACCCCAGTAATGTCATTTCACATATCAGAGACATGTCACTGTTTCTGAATTTCACTTGAGCCCTCCAGCACTGGACAGTTGTTTATGGCCACACTGGACCAAAGCAACAGATGTGCTTTACACACTGCCAGTCCACATAACACTCTACTGCTTGAGCCCAGGTGTGCAAATACACAGCAGCTGAGGTCAAGACAATCCGTCTCCAAAGATAGCGGACACTGTGCAAGTAAACTTTATTTCATGATAAAGACTAATTCAAATTGCTTCCAATGCTTTATCTTCTTTGGAAGTGTAGTGGTGCCCCCCAAAACATACATATCTGGGCCCAAGAGGGAAAAAAAACAATAGGAACTTAAAAAAATATATTATTATGTACAACCATATGCTGCCCTAGCTTCACCCCCTTGAGAACAATACAAAATACAAAAAAGTTAACATCCAACATCAGCTTGTTTAGTTTGACATAATCAAGAGGTCTTGCAGCCTAATTCACTTGAAAGAAATGACACTGACAACTTTCATGCTTGCCTGCATCAGCCTATATTCATGCAAAGCTTTACAGACAATCATGAAATTGTGTCTTGAAGAGCATGATCCCAGGTTGAATTATTAATTACACAAGTCAAGGGTATGTGAGTGGCTAATTATAGCTGACAGATTGCAATAAATGTCTTGTAAGTAAATGTTAGGTTTAATGTCTTCATTTTCAGAAACCACAATTACACATGGTTAATTTACATCTGTGCATAATAACATTGAAAAGATCAAACAATATTAACATTTTATTAGCATTTCATATAATATCTACACAAGGTAAAATAATGAATAATTCCTATAAAATGGCATCTACATCAATTGATCTATCTGTGGATTTCTGGTGATACATGCAGGATTGATGTGCTATTCTGTGTTTTTTTTCTTTACTCATCTGCTGCCAGTGTTGCTTAAAATATTATCGAAACATAACTTATAAATACACTTAATTAAAGGGATAATTCACCCAAGAATGAAAATTATGTCAATTTTCTTTCATTTGAACAAATTCTCATTTCTGGATGGACTATCCACATAGTAATATGGACTAACACATTGAAAATCCAATTACTACCTGAAAATTACATTTTAATATTCATTAAAATGTTCATAAATATTCATATTAATAAATATATTCTGCCTTTTCCGTGACTGAAATAATCTGTACTTAAAGAACTTCAAAGTCACAAAGACAACACACATTTTCCACCAACGCTTTTGGCATTCCCTTTCCCCAAAATATTTTCTTGTTCCTTTTTCTTATCTTTAAGATTCCAATAAAGTCCAATAACGCACAAAACAACAACAATAATAAAAAAGATAATTTGGAATACTGTAGCCAGCAATCATTATGATGATTTAAAGGTGCCCTAGAATATAAAAAAAATTAATTAGCCTTGCCATTAGGGGTGTCAACAATAATCGATTCGGCGATGCATCGCGATGCGGGGCATGAACGATTCAGCATCGATGCGGCAAAGTGCCATAATCGATTATGTCACTGTTTATTTTCTGGCGGACGATAAAGTTGTGAAGTTTCAAATACTTCCGGTTCCAGGAGAATAACAACAACAACAACAAGGAAGATGGCTGAGGCGGAGGGAGATGACTGCGATAGACGGGTTATTAAAAACGCGCTAACGACCCGAGGTGTGTAGGATTGTTCGTATATATATTTTACACATAAATAAATTAATCTATAATGACGAAATACGGCGCAAATCACCTTTATTCCACAAGGTGGCAATGTCCGATACCCGCAATGATGAAGTGACGTTTCGCTCATAGTTACCTCTGACAGAAAACGAAACTATAATTATAATCTGCAAAACTTGAAATGGGTTAGTGATTTACTTCAGAGAGGAAGTACTAAACACAATCATATGTTAGTGTCACTGTCTCTTGATGATGGATGTGGTCAAGAAGCTGTCAGTGATCAAAATATTGATTTTGAAGACATTGAAAATGAGTTTGGAGAATATGCTGGAGATCGCGAATATGAGGCAGATGCTGAATATACTGGTAAACAAGCTCTGACGAGGTCATATGATGGTATTAAACATCTGCTCAAACTGAATCCTTCCAAGCTCCAAAAGGTAACGAAATAGGTTTTATTTTATTCTTCTGTAGCTGTTACTCTAAAATCAGGAGTTTTATATATTATCACGACAGGTAGAGGTCTATCCATGTTAAATATAGATCTGGGTCGCTAACGACCTGAATATGTAAGAATGTTTGGTGAAACAGTCATGCATTTAAGGGTTAATTGCATTTTATTTAATTATATTTAATTACATTTTATTTTATTTAATAACTTTTATGTCAAAGATACAGGAGACACATGGCAGCCAATACAATCTGTTGTGTAATATCTGCTTGTATAGCCTCATGACTGATGAAAAATTTGCTTTGTGTGCAATAGAATTTTGATGCATCACAATGCATCGTAGAATCGAATTGAATCGAATCGTTACCTGGTGAATCGTAATCGAATCGAATCGTGAAGGCAGTGCCAATGCACACCCCTACTTGCCATAGTTAAATAACAAGAGTTCAGTACCTGGATATCACATACAGTGAGTCTCAAACACCATTGCCTCCTCCTTAAATCTTGTTTGTGAAAAACACCACAGAACAACAAGCGATTATCAACATAATGCCAACTGTGACGCAATCGCTGGGATCATTAATATGTACGCCACCAACATTTGCATATGTCCAAACATGTTTATTGTCAGGCAGAACTGCAGGAGTTCTATCAGGTAAACAAGAGTCACGCGAGGATAGCAATAACGGCAGATCATGGAAATAAATGTTATGATCCAGGCTGTGCAGGGGACGTGAGGACTTTTCATACCCTTCCCACAGATAAAAAGTATCAACAGTCATGGTTGATGTTTATTTACAATCAGATACCTCAACAATTTAATTCCAAGTTGTTTTTTTTTGCTCGGCCCATTTCACCACGGACAGTTTTACTAACCTGGGGCAATATCAAGTAGGATTCGCTCAGCGTCTGAAACTGAAGAAAGGGCTGATTCCAACCATATTCCTGCATGAAATAGGGATTTTATACATTTCTTGACTGTCGAACCTATTTCTGATTAAATTGAAAGTTTCTTAGCAAGACAACATCAAAGAAAATATCCTGTGTTGTCTAGATCCAACGCAAGATGGTAACGTAACAATTGAAAACTCCAAGTAGCACACATAACAGTCTGTCAAATAACAAAGGTTAATATTATTTCCTGTCAGTGTTGTCATAAAATACAACAGTAAATACACATAACTCAAAAGCTAACTACCTTTACTACTACTGTTTGCTTACAGATAATATACATATTTGAGAACTGAAGTATGATTATTTTGCAGAGGGTGAGTAGTAAACATGACACTGACTTTGTTTGGTTAAATAAATAGACTTTTAAATCAGTACTCAATTGTCAAACTGTAACGTTACAGTTTGACAGTAGAGTACTGATTTAAAAGTCGACAAACAACTGTACAAACAACATATTTACGCACTACCCAGTTCAGTTTGTGATTCATTGAGCAGTGCAGTGAAACAGCCAATCAGAGCAGAACTCTGCATTAATATTCATGACCCTTCCAAATAAGGCAAAAACAGAGCATTACATCCTTTTTTGACCATTTTTGACCGTAAATAAGCCACATACCCTCTATTTAGATATCAGGGAACTATTTAAAGTATTGTTTCAAATCATTCTAGGGCACCTGTAAATATGTACCCTAGTGTCTCAATAGTTAAAGAAAGTGTATGTAAGATTGTGACAAAAACTGGTACTGCAATCACTTTCAAACGACTGTAGAGCGG
The DNA here is from genome assembly GCF_024679245.1 of Pseudorasbora parva. Classification (NCBI taxonomy): domain Eukaryota; kingdom Metazoa; phylum Chordata; class Actinopteri; order Cypriniformes; family Gobionidae; genus Pseudorasbora; species Pseudorasbora parva. The sequence goes on along the minus strand of NC_090174.1, from coordinate 30,629,628 downwards.
TGTATCCCCCTCCCCTCCCCCCTGACTTGGGGTTGCCAGATAGGCTGCAGGATCCAGCAGAAACATTTGTAGCTGCAGCTGTGGTAACTAGAGCAAATCTGGCAACCCAGATGCCGAAACACTACTGACTTCATGATTGGTCGATAGGTGGAGGGTGGAGATTTAGGCCAAAAGACAACATGTCAACATCAACTTGAGTTGAGGGCTGCAACAACAACTTTTAAATGACAATATCCTGGCCGGACTACTGTTGTCAGTGATGTAAGTATTGACTTCTTAATGTATAGTGACATATCAGGGACATTTTATGATTAATTGAAATACATTTCTTATATACAGTTCCTTAAATTTTTTCTTTCTGTAAAATATGTTTATAAACATTTTTGTATGTTACATATACACATTTTTATGTGTATTCTAGTCAAAAAATAAACTTTTTATTATTTTATGATTTGTATTACCTTTGTCAGATAGTGGAAGAACAATGGTTTTGGAACAATGCAATAGGTTAAGGAACAATGCTTTTCTCTGTTGAATTTGTATTCCTTAGACCGCTTCTTTCAAACCCATGTACTGTTAGTGAAGCTCTAGGTATACATGATTACTTTTGTGTCTATGGATGTTTGAGTGACAGAAGGATAAAAGCCATATAGATGTTGCTTTTGTAAATCTTTAAAAACAAACTAGGACCCTGTGGCCGGACATCTCACAGCCCTTTAATAGGTGCAATTATTGCTTAACAGCCCATGGTTATACCCATCATATGTCATCCTATGTTAAAGATGTCTGCACTTTATGACAATCTATCGCCAAGCTAAACAATCAATAAAAAAAACGGTACATTTAGTGAAGGGGCGGGCAGGAGGGGGGTATCCGATGTAAAATCTATACTTTTGAGAATCACTCCAAAAGAATGGAAGCGAATCTGAGTCCTTTATATTTGAACAAACTTAACTGTTAAACAAACTTAACAGAAAAGTCCCACAAGTATTTCAAAGACATTCCCCAGAACAAAGCCCTGATTAAAATGGAAAGATTGGACCATTTAACAAGGTTCAAGTGGACCATTGATTGTACATTGGTGAGAAAGTGATAGATGAGAGTTAAAGATGTGAACGGCACGTTTCTGATAACTGGACATTCTGTTCCTTTAAGGCCATTTGAACAATAGGTAAGACTCTGAGACGTTGATTTACAGAAGACGGTGAATTGGAGAGGGACCCATGGGGACACTGGATGTCCCAAAAAAGAATCTTTGGCTGATTGCAAGAAAGACTGGCCTGATTGTACAAGATTTTTGGGGCGTATGCAGCACTTTTCCATGATGCTTCTACAATAGGCAGTAAATACATGGGATAAGGTGGAGATGCTTGACCTAATGTGATGACATTTTCTGTACTGTCCTCCAGGACACTGGCTAAAAAGCATCTATAGAGATTGAAGTAATTTAGTTACACTAAGTTCTCTGTAATCATATTTCAGTAAAAACTATATACCTGCATACCTTAAAACTGTATACCTTACGCTTAAAATCTGCTAAATATTTTTTTCTCCAAATTTCAATTTCATATATGTATTTTATGCTCTTATGATCAAAGTGCATGATAGATTGCACTTACTATATCTATACCCAACAAACAGGCTTGAAAATTAAACTGATCATATTTTTTATATATAAATTATCTTTCAAGAGATTGTTTACTCTAAAATTAAAATTCAGAATTAAATTTACTCACCCGTATGTCATTACTCACCTGCATGCCTTATAGTACCAACACTACGAGTGGATAGGGTACAAATTAAGTTATAGATATCACCATAAAACTTTTCCAGTTTTTCACTTAGATAGAGACAAACATTTTTTGTATTACAAGTTTTCTGAAATGTAATGTTTGCATATGCATCATCTATTTAAATGTACTAATTTGCATAATCTAAACTTTGGATATCCAATATAAATATCGGAATTGAAATCCACAGACTCGAATAGAAAAAGTGTGGTGAAATGAACAATTGTGCTTTGTATTGTTGTGTATTTTCTTTGCACTGATCTGAAGGAATACAAGTTAAGGAAGCAAAATAACACACATCTCAATTGACAACTCCATTAAAAAAACAACAACAGGGTTTTTGGTTGTACTTCAAGTTAAATAGTGCCATGCATTATGCAGGGGTTAGTAGTACATTCGGATCGCCAAGGTCACGTGATTAGGGCTGGGCGATATGGAGCAAAAAATATATCTCGATATATTTTGCTATATCTCGATATACAATATATATCTCGATATCTTTACAGGAAAAATAACCCCCAAAAAACTACAGGAAAAACAAAACTCCCTGATTACATAAATAATAATAATTTAACTGTAAAAGAAAATAAATAATATTTCCTTCTCATTTATTTCATGCTTTCAAAAGATGAATCAAAGACTCCCTTTTTTACACTTAAAGTAAACAGTAAGCATTTTGCAGAAAGATGGGGGCATGACTGAGATATAAATAAACTGATTTTGTATCAAAATTCAAACAGTGATGTTTGTCATGAGTTTGACAAAATTCAAACTCATCATGCAGGCTACACATGAGCTGAATTTCACTTCTTTTCCAGAACGAAATATGAATGTCAGAAGGTAGGCTATATGATAATATGATACAGTACAACTTACAGAAGAGCCCCGCGTGTCTCAGGACACCCAGGAGGATGTCGCGTTTTTCCCTCTTGGTTAAAACATGAATAGACCTATTCATAATAATCCCGTGATAAAGCTGCCAAAATAATAATAGTAATGATATTGCAATACTTTATAAATGTTTTCAAATGATATGCGATCATTTTGACATTTTAACCGAAAACCATGCGATCAGTTAGACACAAATCATAAACTTGCATGATTGCGACCGCGTCTCGCACCAATAGTGTCAATCACCTGACTGTGGGTGAAACTTGCGCTTTGAACTATGATGAACATTAATATTTCTTTATGAATTTTAGCAAGCAGTTGTGTTCGAAGGAAAACATGGTCTCTAAACTGAGTCCTGAACAACGCGCGCGCTTGTCAACTTGATAACTAATCCTCACCTGGTTGTGGAAGCAGCCGTGTTCAATGAGACAACACGCGAGGGGAGGGGGAACAAAAGCAAGAGGCGGGAGGCGCGCGAGCGGGAGCGGGAGCGAGCACAGCACAGCTTGAGAAGGCAAACAAGCAAAGTGGTGGAATCAGAATTAAATATAAACAATATATCGATATATACGATATGTCCAAATCCATATCGAGTTGAAAAAATATCTCGATATATTTTAAATATCGAGATATCGCCCACCCCTACACGTGATTTCAGCAGTTTGATCGATTCACTGATTCACAACCGTTTGAATCTTTATTTGAGGATTGAACACAAACAAGGAAGAGAAGACAAAGCTGAATAAAGTTGTAGTTTTTGTTATTTTTGGACCAAAATTTATTTTGGATGCTTCAAGTGATTCTAAATAACCCACTGATGTCTCATATGGACTACTTTGATGATGTTTTTATTTCCTTTCTGGACATGGACTGTATAGTGTGTATACACTTGGATAGGCTCTCGGACTAAATATAAAATATCTTAAACTGTGTCTGAAGATGAACAGAGGTCTTACGGGTGTGGAACGACATTAGATATATATTTTTTTGGGGTGAACTAACCCTTTAACGAACTACTGGATAAGACAAAGAACAGCCCTGTAGAAGATCTTGTGCCACTGCTTGCTGCTTGCTTCTGAAGAATTTCAAGCAGTCATAGAGGTCTATACATTAAAGCCAACGACAACCCAAGCTTCATGTTTTGGTGGAGCTACATGAAGATGGTTTCAACATTCCAGCAAATGTTGCCCTATTTCATGCGGTATCACCACATCAACTATGCTTGATAGGGGACCCTCTACCTGAACAAGATGCATTAACTTCCACAGCCTGTGAAGAAGGAGCTTGAGGCTGGAAACTTTGTAGTCAAGCGCTCTTTACACCGCTTCAACCAAGTTGATCCCAATCATAGTCAGGGGTGGCTAGGCTGTATTGCAAATAAGGGAGGAGGAATTGTTGGTATCATAAAGACATCTTCAGCTCTTGGCAGATGGGCTCTGTCTTTCATCTTCCGATCCCATCTTGCCCATGACACATAAGTTGTCTTTGACTTTTGTCTGGATACAGATGATGACTACATCCACAATGAAACCACAAAAGGCAGAATGAAACGGGACACAATAGATGAAGATGCTTTGCTTGCAGTATTGCAGAGATTTGGTCTCTTTTTGGCTAACCTGCCCCAGACACTTCAAAACATTACGAACAACAACTTTGCCACCCAGGATATTGAAGATGAGCTGTTGACAGCTAGCCTGGTTAAAACCAGACCATTCTCAGTAGTAACTGAGTTATGGTCTGGCAAAGCTTCATAGATAAATAATTTCCAAAGGGACATCACCAACGGACGATGACGAATGCAGAGCAACGGAGAAACATCTGAGACGGCAATTCTCTGTTTGTGATTTCGAGGAAGATGTAGCACTGGCTTCTGACGACTTTTGCCATAGTTGTAAAAAAATATGACAAAAGCTGGTGTCCACCACCACTACATCAACTTTTTTGCAAAATTTGGAAAACCTAATAGCATCTCAGACCAACTGAAATATCTCGGGAATGACGGTTGAACAGAAAACATCAAGCTCTGATCATATCTGTGTCTGTTGTAAGGCATTTGTATCGGTTTAAATGAAAAGGTAGCTGATTCGAACGAGTGATGTTTCACAGTGGCATCCATCTTTGTAATGTACAAAATCTGCTGCACTGTCGTCATCATGTAAAGCAACGTTTCTGATTTTTAAAAAAAAATATATTTTTTGCTTCCCTGTTTGAAGTTCAACAGTCAGACCCAATTACTGGGAAGGCAAAAACTGTCAAGGCAGACAGAAACATTCTATAGCGCCTCATTGCTGCAAATGAGGCAGGACGCCCAGTCAACCTTAAAAGCATTATAATGCATGAACTAAACTAGGGCTGTCCTCGACTAAGGATTTAGACAATCGAATCAGAATTGTCGAATCTCTCTATGGTCGACTGATAGTCGAATCATCTGTGTGTGTGAATGGGTTGGGAGGGGCATGACACTGTCAGCAGAAGGGTAAAACTATTTTTATTTTCCTTTACACACTGACTGCACACAGCAACAACTTTTAATAAAGCGAACAAAACTGCCTGCCAACTGACAGACGAACTGACAATCAGTGTTGCCAAGTCCGCGGTTTTCCCGCGGAATTGGGCTACTTTTAACCACTTGCCGCGGGTTGATTTTTTATTCCGCGGGTTAACATATTGCATCAGTTATATTTAGCTGAAATGGTTGTGTTGAAATAAATATTTTACTTTAGCCAATTCATATTCCACCAATGAGGATTCTGATGACATAAGCAATATCGTATCAGCATAACTGTGCTGATAAGCGCACACTTTGTGAGGTACAGTGGCACTGCTGGCGCTTGTTCGCTAATTTGTGTGTCTCTGTGTGTGTGTGTCTGTGTGCTGCGGCGCGCTGCGCGCGCACCGGCTGTTTTCGTTTCCATGGTAACCGAATGCGGGCTCTCCAGGGTTGTTGCTGGTAAATAATAATTTAAAAAATAAATGTCATACACAGAATATTTTTCTGTAAATTAACATTTAATGAGGAATATCTTGCAATGTTTATTTTACATTATTTTTAATTTGAAATTAATTTCACAAGTTTGTGGTTCACTTCCACTGGAGTTGTAATTCTGCATTTTCCCGCCCATTTTCATTACGTTTTTAATCGGATGCGGCAGTCTGAGAGACACCATGCCTCCTAAATCTGGGAAATGGTCAAAATATGGAAAAAAATACAGTAAAGAGTGGGAACGTGAAGATGGCATTAAGGAGTGGATACAGCGTGTGACTGGGGATGATACCAAAGCTTTCTGTAAGTACTGTAAAGCAGAGATTCGAGCGCATCACAGTGATCTTCTGCATCACAGCAAGACAGAAAAACACGTTCGAAATGCGGCCCCGTTCTCAAGCGTTCGAATGCGTACATTGTTTGACAGTGGCATAACTGCAGTAAAAATCGACCAGACTGTTAAAGTGACGGAGCTTAAACTGGCAGCACACATTGCTTGCCATTCAAGCATTTTGACAGTGGATCATTTAGGAGAACTTGTCGGTGAAATTGCTCAAAGGGATATCCGACTACACCGCACAAAATGTTCAGCCCTCATTAAGCAAGTAATAGGGCCAGAGATCCAATGGGAACTACTGAAGGATATTGGAGAGGAACTGTATTCTTTAATTATTGACGAGAGCACGGATATGGGCATGCATAAACAGTTCGCTGTTGTAGTCCGCTATTGTAGTACTAATCTACAGCGCATAGTTTCATCTTTTGCTGGGATTGTTCATTTGGATGGCGGAGATGCGGCGTCATTAACAGAAGCGTTGCTCAACTTTCTGCAAGAGAACAAGCTTTGTCCAAAACGATGCATCGGGCTCGCAACTGATGGATGCAACGCAATGTGTGGACAACACAATTCAGTTGTCACAAAATTTCGTCAGCACAACCCCAACTTTGTGTTTGTGAAATGTGCGTGTCACTCAATTCAACTGTGCTCATCATACGCAATGCGTGTTTTACCAAGAAATGTTGAATACCAGATTTCACAAACATACGCCTGGTTTTCACATAGCACCATCCGTCAGCAAAACTACCAGCAACTGTATGCAGCAATCAATGTCGGAGAAGCACCGCTAAAAATCCTCCAGCTTTCAGACACTAGATGGCTGTCTGTTAGTGCATGTCTCAATAGGGTGCTGGCTCAATATGATGAATTAAAACTACACTTCCAGCTTGCCAAAGATAAGGACAGGAACTACAACGCGGAGATCCTGTATCAAATGTACTCCGATCCAGTCAACAAGCTGTATTTAGTGTTTCTGCAGCCTATCGTGCAAGAAGCGAACCGAGTGAATAAAATGTTTCAGCTGGAAAATGCAAACCCATGCAAGCTCTTCAATGAACTGATCACGTTCTACCTGAACCTACTCAGAAGAGTTGCAAAAATCAACCTGGCAGACATGACTCAGTGGTCCGAGATTATTGACTTTGACGTGGCCACAGAAAGCGCCCATCTGCCTCTCTCTGCAGTTGACTATGGCCTACAGTTCCAAATCGAGCTGGATAATGTAAAGCTTCCCATATCCGATGCAGAGAACATTAAACATCGATGCAAAGAATACCTGCTTGAATTTGTCAAGCAAATCAAAAAACGTTTGACAACCAATATGCAGCAGCTTCAGTCTCTTGTGTCACTGAGCCCATCCGTAGTGCTAAACAGCCAGAAAAAACCTCAGTTGGCCTCTATGTCATTTCTTTGTCTGTACACTGGAGATCTTGCAAAGCTTGATCAGCAATGGAGAGTCCTGGACACATTGGCATGGGAATACACAGAGGACTGCCAATTGGAGAAGTTCTGGATTGACGTGAAAAATCACAGGGATGCTGCTGGGGACCAAGATTTTTATGAACTTGGGTCATTTGCTCTTTCGCTGCTGGCATTGCCATTCAGCAATGCAGCGGTTGAACGCACATTTTCTGAGATGAATTTGATCAAGACAAAACTGCGCAGCAGAATGAAGGACACCCTTCTGGAGAACATCCTTCGCATTCGAGCCTTCATGCAAAGACATGGAATCTGCTGCCATCAGTTCGAACCAACAAAAGAGATGCTGGCCTTGTTCAATACAAACATGTATGACAAGGAGCAGGAAGGAGAAGAGTAGCATCAGAAAAGACTATACATGTGTAAATAGTTAATTTAAATAGTTCCAAAAAAAAAAAGGATTACCACGATCCACTGAAGGATTTGGTTCATCAGCTGTCAATCTTAAGGTAAGATGGTTTTATTTATGAAAATAGACTGTTTATAATTACTTATACAGTTATCTTTTAGTATAAATGGTGTGTAGTGCATAACACTACCATAAAATGTGTATTGGAGTGTTATATTTAGATTTTTTGGTATTGGGCTAGTTTTGGGCTAGTTGGATTGGCCATTGGGCTACTTTTGGGCTATTTTTGATTGGCCATTGGGCTGGTTTTGTTGCGAAAACCTGGCAACCCTGCTGACAATGGCTTTCTTATTTAGGTTTAAATAGCCTAAAAGGTAATGTGGTGGATAAACATTAATAAACCGTTTTCTCATAACATGTTAAAGCCGCGATCGAAATACAGAACATCATACAAATATATAAAAGAACATTTTGATAAATAAACCTAAAAAAATACCTGCCTAGAGAGGAAAAGAACACTTTGAGCTCGTTTACAAGACATACGCGAAGCTCAGCCCCGCGCGCCTCAGGATCTCACGCGAGCTCAATTTTGAATTGACTGACAGATGAGCTGCACGAAAGCGCTCTGTGGTGCAGCAGGATTTTAAACAACTTCCCGAGTGGCCGCGGACAGGCGCTGAATGTGTGTACACTTCTTGAACGTGTTCTAATTTGAAAGGCGCGGTGCGAAGTTCAGCGCCCTTAAAGGGGTCGCACACCGATGCTCAGCTCAGCGCCGCAACACGTCTTTAAAATATTGAGCACCCCCATATTGCCAAAATGGTATGATCCTCGTTTCATAACACCCGTGGCGTGAAGATTCGACCGTGAGATCGGTGGTCGAATCAGGCTCCGCATATCGATGTATCGAATCTTTGACTATTCTGGGTCACCCCTAAACTAAACCATGCACTGCATCTTGCAAATGCAGAAAGTCCAATGATACTTCTTTTGGAATAGCTGTTATCACAGTATTATTACTTGATATTGAGAAATTTGAGTTCCAGCAGCCATTCAAACATTAAAAACTGTCCCTTTAATCGTTAATGTTGTTTTTTCATTGTTTACATATTTCAATATTCTGAGAATGCAGAGTTTGTTCTAATGATTAATGTTTAATCTGCAATAAATGCATTAAAAAAAATTGTTTGTTTTTGGGCAGCCATTTTGTTTTTATTGTTTATGCCAAAACAGTAATGTTTACAACTTGTTATATGGCAGAAATGGATTCAGCACGTAAAAATCATATAGAAAAAACACAAAGTACTTTTCCTCAAAAGTGCCTACTCCATTTTATCCAGGGCTATTTATCTATTTTGGGACTCAACTATTACTTTTTTCTGTGAAACCAAAAAGATATGAAATGTCTCCGTTTTTTTCATAGAATAGAAGGCAGTGTTAATTGACATTTTACCAGTATTCCTCAAAATATCTTCTAAAGAAGGTCAGGATTGGAATGATTTCAGGGTAAGTAAATGGTGACAGAATGTATTTTTTGGGGTGAAATTTTCAAGTTCTCTATTTGTTTAGACATGATGGCAGCAGATATCTGAAGACCAAATAGATCATTGGTTATTTTTGATTAAAATAGAGATTCTCCCATGATTCTGAATTAATTAATACAAATTAAATAATTATATGTTTGAATTAATGATTCAATGACTCGCTTATAAAAAATGTCATTACTGGATGAATCAGCATTTTTTAATGACTCCCTGATTCAATGTCACCACCTACTGGTGTAAAGATGTAACTGATACAATAATTATCTGAAGTATCAAGTTACTTACAGTGGGGCAAACAAGTATTTAGTCAGCCACCAATTGTGCAAGTTCTCCCACTTAAAAAGATGAGAGAGGCTTGTAATTTTCATCATATGTACACTTCAACTATGAGAGACAGAATGAGAATTAAAAAATCCAGAAAATCACATTATCTGATTTTTTTAAAAGAATTTATTACAAATTATGGTTCAAAATAAGTATTTGGTCAATAAAAAAAGTTAATCTCAATACTTTGTTATATACATATTCTGTAAGGTTTTTACACACTGTTGCTGGTAGTTTGGCCCATTCCTCCATGAAGATCTCCTCTAGAACAGTGATGTTTTGGGGCTGTCGCTGGGCAACACATTTTGAACTCCCTCCAAAGATTTTCTATGGGGTTGAGATCTGGAGACTGGCCAGGCCACTCCAGGACCTTGAAATGCTTCTTATGAAGCCACTTCTTCGGTGTGTTTGGGATCTTTGTAATGCTGAAAATCCCAGCTACGTTTCATCTTCAATGCCCTTGCTGATGGAAGGAGGGTTTTACTCAAAATCTCACGATACATGGCCCCATTCATTCTTTCCTTTACACGGATCAGTCGTCCTGGTCCCTTTGCAGAAAAACAGCCCCAAAGCATGATGTTTTCACCCCCATGCTTCACAGTAGGTATGGTGCAACGCAGCATTATTTCTCTTATTTTAGTTTTCATCTGACCATATGACATTCTCCCAATCCTCTTCTGTATCATCCTAATGCACTCTAGCAAACTTCAGACGGGCCCAGACATGTACTGGCTTAAAGGGGTACTTCAGCGCTGGGAAGATTTATCTGTATTTAAACTGGGTCATCAATGTAGTAGAAATGTGAAATTATTTTTGAATTTGGTGCGTTCCAGACTGAGAAAAGACAGTAAATGTATTCGTCTCATGGGGATGAAAAACTACAATTCCCAGAATGCTTCTCTGCCCTGGAGTGAGATAAATGAGCTGAATGAGCTCTTGTGATGAGAGCTGAGGTAATCGCGACTACACTCGCGGCATACATTCACAACGCGAGTTCAGTCTGGCACGTTTCAGTTCATTCCTTTGCAAGCTTAACTTTCATAGGAATTAATTTGAGAAGTTAAAAGACTTACTCAAATTAAGTCTTTTAAATTAAGTCATCATAGCTCCGTTTAAATGAGTGCCTGTAGCTGCCAGCAGAACTCTGAGTGGGATCACCAATCCCCCATGTGTGGGTTCAAAACATGCAGAAATGGCTCCCTCTGCTGGCTGTAGTCTTTAGCCAAACATTCCTCCTATAATGCAAATATCGACAATGTGCATCATAGGAGGAATTTTTCCAGAAATACGAGGGGGGAAAAGCACAACCATTTGAATTTATTCCAGGGTTTCTAATGATACAAGGCCATATGCTAATCGCTGAAGTAACCCTTTAAGCAGGGGGACATGGCTGGCACTGCAGGATTTGAGTCCCTGGCAGCGTAGTGTTATTGATGGTAGCCTTTGTTACATTGGTCCCAGCTCTCTGCAGGTCATTCACTAGGTCCCCCCGTGTGGTTTGGGATTTTTGCTCACCGTTCTTGTGATCATTTTGACCCCACGGGGCGAGATCTTGCATGGAGCCCCATATTGAGGGAGATTATCAGTCGTGTTGTATGTCTTCCATTAATAATGCTCCTCTAGTGCAGATTCAGTCTTCCCAGCCTGGCACAGGTCTAAAATTTTGTTTCTGGTTTCCTTCGACAGCTCTTTGGTCTTGGCCATAGTGGAGTTTGGAGTCTGGCTGTTTGAGGTTGTGGACAGGTGTCGTTTATACTGATAACGAGTTCAAACAGTTGCCATTGATACAGGTAATGAGTGGAGGAAAGAGGAGCCTCTTAAAAAAGTTGTTTCAGGTCTGTGAGAGCCAGAAATCTTGCTTTATTGCAGGTGACCAAATACTTATTTTCCACCATAATTTGCACAAAAAAAAATGTGGTTTTCTGACAAATGTCTGTTTTATGGATAAGGTCTTTTAAGTGTACATATGATTAAAATGACGGGCCTCTCTCATCTTTAAAAGTGGGAGAGAACTTGCACAATTGGTGGCTGACTAAATACTTTCTGCCCCACTATAAGTTTCAAAAGATGATTTGTTCTATTTTGATCGCAACTGTAGACATCAGAGCTTATATCCGAGCTATAAACTTTTATTTTATCCCAGTACTTCTGTGACAATTTGAATTATTGTAACAGCTTCACAAACATTCTTTTTAACATCTCAGTATCATTATTCCCGTTTCATACCTAAACATGACAACTGCCCTCTCTGGCTTATAGCACAGTGCCAACGCAGATCTGGATGTCCACTGTGATTGTACTTGAGCAATGTAAGCCTGTATGTATAGGTGAACAACATCATTACATGATTCTGGTTACTTTTCTCAGCTCTGAGGGAAACATACTTTACACAGTTTACACAGATTGTAAGATGTACACTGGTGTCCAGTATTTATACCTCTATACAATGATAGCATTTGCACACAAATATACAAGGCTATAAAACATACACTGTTAGAGGCACCATGTTTAGCCATAGTAAGCATCTTCTAGCTAAATCTACTTCACCCAAACAAATGCAAGCTGCATGTGACATGTTTTACATAGTCTATTTCTGAGCAAGTCACAATTTAGAGCACTAGGCCAAATTACTGTTATTGAAATGACCCGAGATGAATGATACCTGCCTCCCCGCTTTCCAAAACACAAGTTAATTAATTTGAGCAGAAGACTCTATGGCATCTGTACAATTGCTCGGGCCTGATTTCATCTAGTGCAGCCTCCTGGCTTTGAGAGCACTATTAAACATTCTCATATGGCGAGAAGGGAGGAGAATATAATTACAACCAATGTGTTAGTATCAAGTGGGACCTGAGGAATGTCATTTAGGTCAGACAGCCATTCCTTAATCAGATCTGCCGTTTTCTTTTTTAATCAAGGCATGCAATCATTGGCCAACGTGTCGGGTTATAATGCAGAACTGTGGCCTAATCTTTCACACTCGCATTTTACTGCCTTTTCTGTGTTTAATCTTCAGTGCTGTCAATCACAGCCAGGGTTGATTACTGCAGTATTTGACAGTGTGTTCCTGAGGAATTAAATAGGGACATGACGTGAGAGTGACATTGGAGGTCTGGCAACTGATATGCAGATTTGCATTGATACAGTGTTTCCGGACCCACCCACAGGTTCAAATCATAATTTTGTGCCAAGCCATGAACTTCTTACTGTGCAACCTACAAGCATCCTTGGTTATCTGATGACGCTTGATGTAACTGTTAAGTGACAAAGACAAGGGCATTGTAAGAATACATTAAACATCACAATCAAAATCTTTGATGTCTTATATTCTTGTGTAGTGCTTCTGATTAATCACTTGCGTTTTGAAATGTACATAGAGAGTAACGTTTCATTCACTAAAAATCACCTAAAATGTAACTAAAATTATCAGAAATACAAAACAAGTTAGTCCTTTTTATTTAAAAGATACAAAAGTTATTTTAATAAATGCATTCTTAAAAAATATTTTACAAACAATGTTATTTTATATTGTTTAAAATACACTACCATTCGAAAGTTTAGGTCAGTAATTTTTTTACAAAATTAAAAAATGTATTCAGCAGACATTAAATTGATCAAATGTGACAGTAAAGCCATTTACATTGTTAAAAAGTTGCTGTTTAAAATAAATTCTGTACTTTATACTTTCTAGTCATCAGAGAATCCCAAAAAAGTGCATTATGGTTTTCACAAACATACTAAACAGCAAAATTGTTTATATCATTGATGATGTTGGGGCCAAACTCTTTCCTGATGAGTATATTCTAACAAAAGGTTGGTATGAATACAATCAGAATCATTAGAGTTGCAGCATCAAAGTAAAACCAGTTTGTATTTTATACAACACCCCCATTTTTAAAATCACTTAAATTTCCATAGGCTATATATGGTACTAAAACATATCTTTATCACAGCAGTAATCAGATAATATGGTCAATCTGTGTAACATATGGATTATCATCTCTTTCCATGAGTAAACCGATTTTCATTTTATGCCCCATTTGCTGTGCAGTGACATGATTTACCATTCTCTATGATCTATAAACTCTGCAGTCCTTCACATGTGTACGCGTATCCAGGAAATATATATTGGACGAAAAAACAGTGATACATTTATCTAATCCTCATCAGAACACCCCACCGTGCTGTGTAATCAATAAACTTGTTTTAGGCAAAGCACCTTTTCTAGTGACTCAGACATTAACCCTCCATTAACTATTTCAGAGGCTGTTAAATGCACCTCAGTCAATAATGCTAATTTGAAAAGCTATTGTATAAGCTGTTAAGAAATGTGTATTCATATTATGGTAAAGTGGCCATCTTTATTATAGGCTATTACAAATTGCAAAAAAGTCAATATGGTGAGGGGAGATATTTCGCATTGGGGTGAATTATGGTGGTGGAGTGGAGTTCTAAGCACTAATTTTAGTGGAAGGACAGCTTTTCTTCTCCTGGTCAATGCATTTTAGGACACTGATATTGAAGTGATGGGGTGACCCTCTGCCAGGCTTTAACCTCAGCCTGTAATTAAGCCAGATGGAAGATAATAAATGTTCTGCATAATTGAACATTACTTTACTGATGGTTTCAAGCACTCATAAGGGGAACCTCCTGGGGTCAAAATTAATGTCCATCATGTACAAAGTGTAATCAGTTTTAAACATTGATATTCTGTAAGGCAAAGGGGAAAAATTAAATACAATTTTGTGGTACACTGTAAAACAAATGTTCTGATTAGAACAAAGATTATTACACCTACTGTACAGTCCGGTCTGCGTCAGTAGTGTTTCCAGTCATGCTAAAATCCATATTATAACAGCTGTGATGCCAGACACATTAGATTAGTGAGTTACTGTGTATATTATGTAATTTTTATTTTATTTGTATTCATTTATTTAGTTCTATTTTATGTTTTATACCAGTGGTTTTCAACTGGTTTGGCCATTGAACCCATATTTTTACGAACCAAGTTAATTTCTCAAAAATGGTTGACACAACATCCCAATTTACATAACATACAGATAAATTGCTAGAATATCTCTAACACTGATGAATAAATCGTATACAGTAAGGCTTTAAATAGCAGTCTCAGACTAGTTTTTATTAATAATAATTGAAGTTAGCAAGCTGGTATTAGCCATCATCATCAAAAAGAAAGAAAATAGCACAAAAGAGTGGCATTTTGGGTTTAGGTTACAGAAACTACTAGCCTAGAAATCTAGACGCACCCTAGCGGCAGGAAATTTAATCTGCCCGCAAGTGTCGTCTAGGAACTCTCAATACCCTTCTGAGCTGTATTCCTCACATCTGGACGGGCCAATCACGTCGTGTATAGAGTCGGCAGGCGGGGCCATAATGACGACGGCCGAGTTGTGTTTGCGTGCTTCTAGTAAACACAGAAACTGGCGAACGGTGGCAGTCTTTCGAATCAGCTTTGACTGCGATTCTGGAAGACTTGGAGTTAAGCTTTTCTCGGAGAAAAGAACAAAGAACGGCACTGAAGTCATTCTTAAAAAAAAAAGATGTGTTCGGAGTTTAGCCGACCGGATACGGTGAATGTTTAATCTATCAACAAGCTCTGTTTCACCTTCGTTGCTCTGGTTGGTGTAGCGCTATCCTATCTCGTGCAGAGGAAGTTTGAAAGACAACCGTTTATCCCGCCCCTCGGATTGAGCCCTGTCTATGGTGAGTTTCCAGACCAAACATCTTGATGTGGGTCTGGCTTGTCAGGCTAAGAAACTACAGTTACCATAGTAAATAAACAATACAACCTTAGACTGTGAATAGAACATATGGATACTGTTATACAGATATACTTTTGAACAGTGCACGCTGCAAGTACTGCCAGATACTCGTAAAAAGTTACAAAAATATCCTTAGAACATAACACTCATATATAGCTTAACATCATTTCATCTGACAGCAGATGTGTTTTCTCAGGCACATTATAGTTACATCTGACAGAAGAGTCTTTCAAAATTCTGATTCAATGTATTATAAAAGTACTTGCCTAATTTATTCTCTTATGCCCCATTCACACGGGACTAGTATTATCTAGGGTTCTCTGGTGATTTGAAATAATTGCAGAGAATTTCTGTGATCTTAATCCCGTGCGAATCGGCCATGTCTGTAATTTGTAAAGTAAAAATTCCCCTGCAAATTACCTACCATATTTCGCCGCACACCGAGGTCCTGTGATGATAGTAGTCCCGTGCGAATCAACATCTCTGTGATTTGGCCAGGATTAGGCGGATCGTATATCATTTTTCACGTTTTTTTTCTTCCTGTGAGCATTGCTATCTTTATATTTCACAAAGAATAAAGTCTGCGTTCATAATGCGCACCGTTATGAATTCCCGTGCACCCGCGCACCCGGAGTAAACTGATTGAATGGTGTGTTTAATATTAACATCAATACTGTTCTTAATGAAAAACATAACAGTACAGTACAATGACAAGCTTGTTTAAATAGGCGCTTTTACATTTAGTTTTAAAACTGAATTTCAAAATTGAATTTTCACTTCCGCCATATATTTTCAGCTTCTCACTCGTGATAAATGAAATCTGACTCCTGCCGCTGGTCTGAGATCAAGTTCATGGCGTCTGTTCGCTAACTGAACGAAATCATGTTTAAAGTAAATTAGAGTAAAATCACAGGCTTTGCTTATCCCGTGCGAATGCGCCACACAAAACTCAGATGTGGGGGAGTAATTTCTAAATCACAGAGGTCCCTAAATAATACTAATCCCGTGTGAATAGTGCTTAAATGTCTATATTCTAATAATTCAAAAGAAGAAAACAGTATGGACAGTGGTATTTTAATTAAGTTAGTTTTGGATTAATGTAATTGTGCTTACCATCAGTTGCCCAATTTAAATTCTGACTTACAATTCTGGTTATTTATCAGGGTGATCTGCAGAGTTAAATATAATTATTCTGAAGCAACATTCTCATCAGCTTTGATGTATTTAAATCTTCCTATTTATGATGTTTTTACCTTTTAAAACATTACCCCCTCCCAATCTTATTAAATATAGGCTATGCTTCAGATTTCCTTTTATATTCTTAAATTTGATCAATAAATTAAATTAGAATAAGACACTATAGGGTTATCAAATTAAATAATTTTAACTGAAAAATTTAAACTGCATTAAATAATGTTATGAGATTGTTTTATATATTTTTAATACAAATAAGAAATGCTGGAAAGAATGTTTAAACATGAACTAAACCACTAGTAGGCCGCAGCAGGTCTTAATGAGTCGATTCCTTCAAACGGCTGATTTGTGGATGAGGAATGAGGCAGTTATTTACTAATAGGTCATTGAATCTTCTATTCAACCGATTTATTCAAAACGCCAAATCATTCAGTAACACACCATTGCAGTGAGATGTGTTATGTTTCTGATGTGGAAATCTGATCTTGGAAATATTTTCACTGCTGAAATAGAACAAAAGTAGTCAATACTGCATCCAAAATTTAAGTGATTAATGTTAATTAATTGTTTATGGAACTGTCATATAAAAATCAATGTGATTTTCAGTCATGATGGTATTCAGGTAAAACCGCACTCTTGGTCATGTCATGCGATGTTTTTTAACTGTATTAGATGTTATAAAAAAAAAAAACTTCAAATTATGATTTTTTTACTGCATTATGTTACTGAGTTTCTCTGTGTGAGCAGGGCTGATTTCTTTCCATTTCTCCTTGACAGGTTGCGCGAGCCTCAACAGCGCAGTTACCGTTAGTTCATTGTACATTATATAGGCTATTATTATCCACTAATTATCCGGACAAGCCTCAATTTCGAGCCCTGAAACTGATTAGAAAATGTAAAAAAATGTAACGGAACGTTGTAAATTGTAGTGGAGTAGAAAACTTGCCGCAAAATGTAACAAAGTAAAAGTCAAAAGTATGCACTACTGAATCAGATACATGAAAAATGTGCTTAAAGGGGTGTTCTTCAGCGCTGGGAAGATGAACCTGTATTTAAATTGGGTAAGGTAGTAGAAATCTGAAATTATTTTTGAATTTGGTGCTTTCTAGACTGAGAAAAGACAGAAAATGTATTTTTGTCTCATGGGGATGAAAGACAACAATTCCCAGAATGTTTCTACTGATACAAAGCCATATGCTAATTGCTGAAGTAACCCTTTAAGTAAAGTAACAAAGTATTTGTACTTTGCTACATTCTACCACTGATAGAAACTCACGACTGTCATGCGCCACCGCCATTCATTCACCAAGACACGCAGAATTCATATTTAAATATAGCCTAAAAATCTAGACGCACCCTAGCGGCAGCAAATCTAATCTGCCCTTGAGTGTCGTCTAGCAACTCTCAATAAACTTCTGAGCTGTAAAAGCCTAACTCTGGTTGGTTCAATCACAATGTGTATAGAGTCGGTGGGTGGGGCTTAACATAAGTTGTGCTTGCGTGCTTCTAGTAAACACAGAAACTGGCGAACAGCGGTCTTTCGAATCAGCTTTGTCCGCGACTCTGGAAGACTTGGAAATAAGCTTTTCTCTAAAAGAACAAAGAACGGCACTGAAGTCATTCTTAAGAAGGTAAGATGTGTTCAGAGTTTTGCCAACCCGATACGGCGAAAGTTTTATCTTTCAACTAGCTCTGCTTCACCTTCGTTGCTCTGGTTGGTTGTAGCGCTATCCAATTGTGTGAACGCTACACAGAGGGAGTTTGAAAGACAACCGTTTATCCCGCCCCTCGGATTGAGCCCTGTGTATGGTAAGTTTCCAGACCAAACATCTTGATGTGGGTCTGGCTTGTCAGGCTAATTTAAATACCAAAGCTATTTAAATTATATTTTCTCAGGTACCAAAATTTAGCACTTATTGATTTAATGTGAATCGGTACTTGGTAGTACCGACATAATTTGGTCGGTACCCTTAAAAGTAAAGATTGAGATACCCAACCCTAAGTTTAATACATCAAGACCTTTTTTCAATCTTCAAAATCATACAGGAAGCTCAAAAACCTTAATCGGGGGAAATTAAGAGGGTTATGTGAAGGTGCAGCAAAGAAACATTGGGAGAAAAAATATTTTTGAGATTGTAGTTCAGCTAGCTTGGATGTTGTAGCAACAACTACACGTTTCTGAGATTACTATAAGCACAGCATGTTCCTGCAAAGATGAGGAAGAAATGTGCCCTGCATTTGTGTATTCACAAATTTTACTGATGACATATTTGCCTGGTTGATCTTGATACCATGAAAAATCTGATGAAAGACACCCAGAATTTCTAGAACCAAAAACATACCTTTACTCAAAAATAATCTTTTACTACGCAAGAAAATGATTTGAAGGGATGGAAATCCATTTGAGAGAACAGCCATAATAACATTTTGAGGTAACACAAGCCAATGTTACGACATCACAACAATTTCAAAGCGTGTTTCAGAAAAGCTATTTGTAAAGTTTTCATGTCACAAACTGCTACATTCCAAAAATAAATGATTAGTTCATCAAAACTACTACTTGTCCATGTCTATGTATACAAGTACAGTTCTGAAATATTCTCAATTTTACAAGCAGTGAAGTTTTAATTAAGACAAGATAGCACATTTTAGCCTGTCTTCTGCTCATTGTGAGCTTGAGATTTTCATTACGGTTCAAAGAAGTGCTTGTAAAATGGTCACTGAAAAATTCAAGCCCAATTACAGTGTCAGTCTGTCGGACAAATTGCCCTCACTGAAGGCTCTGTGACAGGTGCATTGTGGAAGAATTGATTCTCACCAAGGGATAAGTGAATTGTCATTACGTGTCTGTTTCTTATGACATTAAGGCTAGATGTCCTCTGATTCATACAAGTAGATTTGAATCACTGGACTGTGCGAATGAAAACTCATGCTAGCATCTGCATTAGCAAAGGGAGAGTTAAAGGCATCCACTTCACAGGTCAAGAGCTAAAGCCTTTGAAAGGTTACAGATCAGAAGTGAGGGTTAAAAGATTTGTAAAGTAGACCACAGAGGAAAAAACAGAGGGTGTCGCGGAAAGAATCAAGCATGCAGAGGAGACAAAACTCAGTGATCGATCACAGTTAGAGGGGGGCGACCCTAAACCCTGACCTGTTTAAAATGCGGCCATCGTTGCGGAAGCCACACGTCGTGGGAGATCAATAGAATACCTTCAGGCTCCATTAGCTTGATTAGAGAGAGGACCGAGCTCGAGCACAGGCTCCTCTGAATGCGGACAACTTTATTCTCTGGATTATATGGGATAAGAGCTGCTTGGCTTTCTAGACGGAGGAGAGCGAAAGAGCAGGTGGCAGTAAAGAGAGACTTGGGCTGCTGCTGAAGTGGAGACAGGTAATCCGGTGGACTCTTGGCCAGCAGCTCTTTCAGCATAAGGTGTCTCTAATTGGAGTATCAACCACACGGGTCTTGGCAGAGCCCTCTAATCAAAGACCACAGATTGAAGCAACTGCTGGCAACTACAGAGACGACTGAATGTGGCAGAAAGAGAGAAGAAAGCACAAAACTTTCTGTCTCCCTGTGCCAAAAAAAAAAAAGCAAGTTAATTTGTAACGAGACAATGAAAGTTATACCGAATACATCTAAATAAACAGTAACTGGGCAAGAAAGGACTGTTATAGATGCATAAAAGTGGACCAAAAATTTAATGTGATTGCATGTGATGACTATAATGACACGAAGAGAATAGTTTTTGTGTGCAAAAAAACCCCCTAAATAACGACTTATATAGTGATGGGCCGATTTCAAAACAGTTTTGAACGTTATGAATCAGCGTATTGATTCATGATTCGGATCGCATGTCAAACTGCTGAAATCACATGACTTTGGCAATCCGAATCATGAATCAATACGCTGATTCATAACCGTTCTAAACTTGATTTTGAAATCGGCCCATTACTCTACAAGTTATTTAGTTTTTTTTTGCGCACAAAAACTATTGTAGAATCACTGTAGTGAGATGGGCTTTGTAACGACATCTTTAGTGTCTTTTATGGGTCTTGAGAGAGGAAATGACATTGCTGTCAATGAAGGCATGTCTGAGCCATCGGATTTCAACAAAAATATCTTAATTTGTGTTCCGAAGATGAACGGAGGTCTTACGGGTGTCGAACGACATTAGGGTAAGTAATTAAAGGTGGGGTGAAACACTCAGTTTCAGTCAATCTCATGTCAGTACCTATAGAGTAATATTGCATCCTTCATATCAGGGATGGAAATTAACTTTTTTGTCCACCAGCCACTGTGGCTGGTGGATTTCAAAATCTACCAGCCACTCAATGTTTTTACCAGCCACTTTCTTGTTTTTAACCGACAATGTGTAACTGCACATGAAAATTAATACTACAAGCTCTACACTACTAAGGTGTTTATTTAATCTCAAATCTCAATGAAATACTGACATTTTTTCACTCTTATACACACACAAACCATGAACTGATATACATTTAATTAAATGAGTAGGGCTCTGTGTTCTCTCTCTTATTTATTTATTTTTTTACCTGGATGTGGCATTTGGATGATTCGTGGTCTTTTATGGCTTCCAGTTTTATGTTTTTAGTCCCAACAATGAAACTACTAGTTTTGGCATCTCCTGAAGTGTGTTGACGACATACCGAGCAGAACATTGTCGGTAGGGATGCACCAAAATAAAAATTATTGGCTGAAACCGAAGCACTAAAAGAAATTATGCCAATTATCCATTGCATTTATGGCTAATGCTATGACTGTAACTTTACTAAAAATCAAGGCATTGCAATTGCATTAATTAATATTAAAGTTTCAAATAATAAATCAATTACAAATTATGCAAATATTTATTTAGCACATTGCAACAACCCACAGTATAAAATAAAATTCAAACTAAAATGTTTAACTCGACCTCACTCATGTGTACATTAAATAATAATGTACAGGTCTACTGGCATATTTAACTGTTTAAATGAAAGATTAATCCTTACTAAACTTACAAAAGCTATTCAATCAAGAGCAGTGAGTGATGTCCTTTTGTTTGATATTAAACATAGCAGTAAAGGCTACTTCCCCTTTAAGACCTAATAGAAGGATATGCGTCATCTTTCACGACTGTATAAAGTTCACTTAAGGCATATTCAGGCCCCGTCCACACGGAGGCGCGTTTTGCTGTATACGTATAAATTTTGTACCGTATCAGCGTTTCGTCCACACGGATCCGGCGTTTTAGAAGCATGAATCCGATATTTTTCTAAACCGGGTCCCAAAGCAGATAAATCTGAAAACGGTCATCTTCCGTCTTCGTGTGTACAGCGAATCCGTATATTTTCTGAAACAGTGATGTCATCACACTACGTCCAGCACGGTGAAAGAGGTAAGGGATATATATATAAAAAAAATAAAAAAAAAAAAAAAAAAGTAAGGGATACAACTACGGGCACTGGGCATGCGCACATCAATATTGCGTCATTTAATTAACGTATCTGCATTATTGTAAGGGTATGTTTTGGGTTAGGGTAGGTGTAGGCATTAATAAAACACATCTGTTAAGTAGCAAATGTATTTATTGTTATTTAATTGTGAGATTTTGGCTCACCTCCGACTAGGGATGGCTCGATACCACAATTTTGGCTTCGGTACGGTACCACAATCTAATACCGAAGTACCGATATTAAATCGATACCACAAGGTCTGATATTAGCGCGGGTATATTGCACGCGAATGAGAACAATTATGCAAGTTTTGAGTTCATAAAGTGGGAAATTACCACAAATGTTTATTAGTAAATTAATCAGCAAAGCTTATCACATCAAATCAGTCATTTGAAAACTTTCTTGTGAGAAATAATTTCAGCAAAAATCTCTCAAAATTAGCAAATTGCTTCTGGGTTCAAAAGACATCGCACTACACTAAAGCAATCTGCATAATCCGATTCAACATTTCACGCTCGTCTCGGGATGGAGAACGGAAATCATTTGAACACGCAAGAGATTTTATAGCATTTCGTAATAACAGTTACAGGAGATATGAGCTCATACGACACACACACACACACACACACACACAAACACACACACACACACGCCTGTCACTTAGTCACGCTCGCACATTACACATTAAGTTTCCTTAAACAGTCAAATACACAGAATGTACAAATGTCCGTCTTTAGTGAGTATTCACATAAACACAGGCGGTTGTGTCTAACGCGAATGTAAATAGTGCAATAGTACGCGTGCAAATATAATGAGATCTAAATGTCATTGGTTGTAACGAACGCTGGAGATTGTGATATTCGATCTTATGTTAGGCTGTGTGTGTGCGTTGATCAGTGTAAAAAGAAAATAAATGGCTAAATGAGATGGTTTGAATGATTCACTGACCTGTCGATCTCTTCAGAAGTCCTAAAGTCAGGATAGTGACAGATATGCTTCTTGGCTAGGTTTGATGGTTCTTCATCAGTTTTATAAGCAAAGTCATTACAAATGTCACTTCTACTCCACTCTTTATTAATTCATTTTGGGCATCTTGAGTGAGATTCGACTGCTTAATCCATTTTGTTCGTCTATGTTGTTGTCACATTTGCCGGTTGTTTCGGGTCAGCTTGGGTAGAGCGCTGCCATCTAGCGGTGAACTTCGGAAAAGCAGCATATACCGAAATGTGCCAAATCATGATATCGTACCGTTTGAAATAAAATATATACCGGTATTTTTCCAGTACCGGTATACCGCGCATCCCTACCTCCGACCACTGCTATACCCCTGCTAGCCACAACTCTTCTTCTCCGTTTTTAGTGTATTTCTGTGGCAGAATTACAGCGCCACACACTGGCCAGGCATGCAAACTACATCGTTTTTAGTCCGTTTTCTTAATCCCGTGTGGACGCAGATATTTCTTGAAACGAGGGGAAAAAATGATCGGATTAGGAAAGTGCAGGCTTCGTGTGGACGAGGCCTCAGACTATGTCTGCTAGAATACTCATCAAGATGAACATGTTTGCATACTTTTTGTGTGAGTTTGTCTGTTTAAGCACAAGACTTGAAAGAGAACTCAATATTTGCGCGCTGTGAGACGAGTGCGCGCTTCCGGATGACAGTGACGGATCTTCTCTCAGCGCGAGCGCGAGTTCTTATTCGCGTCTTCTGGCACTACATCTGGGTAATGACGGCAAAAACGACTGGTCATATTCGGACATACGGCCGCACTCGCATGCACTGAACACAGTTTATACAGAGGGGAAACAGTATGCTATTTTTTATTTACCCGCCACGGTGGCCGGTAGGGGAAGCGAGTTTACCCGCCACAACTCAAAATCACCCACATTTGGCTGGTGGCGGGTGCTAATTTCCATCCCTGCTTCATATCTCCGAAAAGTCTTTAGTTTTATTATATTTATAAAAGAAATATAGGCTGTACCGAGTAGGGCTGTCAACGAATATTCTAAATTCGAATATATATTCAAATAGTTTTTAAAAAACGAATTTCGAAGGTGAAAAATTAATATTCGAAAAAAAGAAAAGAAAAAAAAACGGAAAAAAATCCCCCGCCGCGGTAGTAGAGGCGTGGCTGTCTGCTTTGCAAATGAATGCGCGCCTGAGGGTTCAGGGACAGGTCACAGGAGTCGCACTGTCACTGCTGAAAGTTGACGCGTTTTGCAGGGAAGACGGCAGAAAGTACAGAGCCTAACTCGACCGCAGCAGAGAAAGAGATTTTAACCCCATAATCTAAAAAGCCGTGTCTGGAAGTACGTTGGATTTTGGTCGATAGGAGGTAAAATTGTTGAGCCGCGAGATAGTTATATACAAGCTATGTAAGATACAGTTAGCATACCATTCCTCATTTTATTTAACGTTAAATAGAAACATTACTAAAATGTAGGCTACTGTACTGACTGAAGAGATATTGCATGAATAAAAGATAAATGCACTGCTTTCACTGGTGTGATTATTTGCTGTTTTGTGTCAAGGAAAAGTTTCATGTTTGAGCACAGCTCGCTCAGAGCGTTCAATATGCTGTAAAACTTTAATTAATATTAATAATATTTGTTTCAATCACTGAATGAAGCCTACAATATTTGGGACAAGAGTTGCGATTCTCGCAACCTTAAATTGCTTGCACAAAACTCTTGATCAGCACTCAAAGTTTGTTCATTTAAACCGTTATCCGCAGTGAGGGCGAGAGAGAGGGAGAGGGAGAGGTCTGCGCTCTGCGGTCTTGGCCATTAGTTAATTTATATATAATAATTATATAATTTATAATAACAATCTACTTGTTTTTGTGTAAGCAATACATTGTCAAATATGTATAAAGTTAAATAGACAAACTTTACAAGTAGTTATGTCTCTTTGTATTAATTTGTCCTGTTATTGACGTAATTGATAAAATGCGCGCCCAGATGTTTGAATAGTTCGAATATTCGTGTTTGTTTTAGAGGGAATATTCGAACGTCATTTTTGAGCAATTTTGACAGCCCTAGTACCGAGTCTTTCCGGAAAAAACAGAGCGGCTGGAGGCATATCGTGTGGGCGGAGCTAAAGAATGACATTTACATTACATTTAATCATTTAGCAGACGCTTTTATCCAAAGCGACTTACAAAAAAGGGGAGAGTAATAGAAGCAACGAAACAGACAAGGCCAACAACCTGTAAGAGTTGTAAGAAATCTCAATTAATTAGCACAGTACAAAAAAAATGTAAAAATTTTTTAATTTTATTTTTTTTAAGACATCTACAACAAAAACTCACGTACGCAAAATGCCGAACACTCGATTTTGATAGCTATGATATCATTTATTTATTGTGCAATGACGAGTGCGCAGCTACAGCACGAGAGCTTCTGAAAGCTGATATCCTCAAGCGTGGAGAAGAAAACGTTACCCTAATAAATGGCTATCAATCAGATTCAACTAATACATATATGATCCATAATCAGATCCATAGGCTGAAATAAGTTGAATAGGAGAAGCAACAACAGCAGGAAGTCCGTCTCTGTGGTATGTACTGTATTTAGTGGCCTGTCAACATTTGTGAGTGTTTACTCCCAGTTTATGAGGACATGATTCGTTTTATGGACTATTGTATGCGACTAAACCTTAGCAGTAGCAAGCAAAACGGTTTTGCACGTCAGACTAGTGTAACGTTATACAGAGAACAACAATAGAGAAACCGTTAGCGCATTTGAATGACGAAGCAGGCTTTTTGAGAACGCTAGGTTTATGTTTGGGTGGTTTTACTGACACCTATAACGTTAGTGGTCAGCTAAACAAATGTATTTAAACACACACCATAGATCACATGCTCCATTGATAAATTAACTAACGTTATACACGATCGTGTTGTTTACTGATGTTTACTCACACGACGATAGCCAACAACATAGACATTTGAAGCAGTTGTACTCACCGCCTGTTTCCAAAGCAGGACCGAACCTTTATCGCTGAGACCACTCCGTCAAAAACACACTTCTTTGGTATGATTTGGTGAAGTCCTGTGACAGCATTGACCGTGGAGATCCACAAAGTTGTGAAGCTTCCTGTCATTTCTGCGTTCAAAGCGGTTCAAATGCAGCGCTGCCTTCCCGGAATGCTGTGCTGAAGCGTTGAAGTCGCTTGATGTCACCCATAGGAATAAAGTAGAGCGCGGCACGGACTATAACGACATAAGTGTTCACGGACGAGTGGATCTGCAGTTGAAGGAGTGTTTATGGGTGTGCATTTGCTCACTCGCCTCTAGTCACGCGCGCTCACCCTACCGGGAGACAAGCCCGTACAGCCCATTCAAGGGCCCATTCGTACGGCCCTTCCACTCTGTTCACGTCAAACCGAGCCATACTCGAAAAAAACCCTCTAAAACCAGAAGGAGTATTTTTGACACAGAAATACTCCATCAAACGTCCAACATTAGTTTTTGAAACTTTGTCCATGTTTAAGATGGGAATCCAAGTCTTAAACAGTGTAAAAAGCTCAGTATGCATGAAACAGCATTTCACCCCCCCTTTTTAATGACAGAATTTTCATTTTTGAATAAACTAACCCTTTAATGTTTTAAAAGCAGATAAACCTAATCATGGATTGGATTTGAATATAAAAGAATCTTGTTCTGGTTATGATAACCCTTCATCAGAAACACTACAGATGTTGTGAATTTCTTGCACACTGTTAGAGCTTACACCAGACAGAAGTTTAAGATATTCAAGTCAGATTATATATCATTTGTAGAAGGGTAAATAAAATTAAACCATTACCAGTGGAAATGAACACTCAAACTACACTGCGTCTCTGTCCAAACCAAGGTATAAAAACATGTTTCTTTAGTCTATTATCTCTTTTATGCATTTAACAACATGATGGTACTGAATTTTGAGTGGTTTTGAGAATTCTTATATTCATCTTAGAAGTGATCAGAATACACAGCTAGAAATGTTTTATTTTTTTCTATTTAAGGCAGCCCTTAGTACCTCGTAAAGGAATAATACACCCAAAATCATAATTTACTCACCCTCATGTTGTTCCAAACCTGTATGACTTTCTTGCTCTGTGGAACATAAAAGGAGATATTTTGAGAACATTTTGAAATGTGTTGTCGTCGTCGTTTTGGTCCATACAATGTAAAATCATACAGGTTTGGAATGTAACATATTGAGGGTAAGTGAGTGATAAATCATTTCCATTTTTTGATTCAATCATCCCTTAAAGTACTATATTTACTTCACTTTCAGACTTATTTAAATAGGGTACACATATATGATTATATATTTGATGAACATATGTTGTTTTCAAAGATAAAGAATAATCCCTTAGTCATGGTTTGGACTTTATTAGTCCTCTTTCCACTGCAACAAGCTCTTTCTAGCCTAACAACATGGCATTGGCACTGTTGCAGAATGGCATCGTTATACTTATTTATTGAAAAATCCTTGTCTTGAATTTCTGAATCTGTAATAGCTATTTTAAACTAATTTTAAACCAGCTATGGATGAGCTGGTCTTTCTGCAACTATTTTCAGTATCCCTAGCTACCTGCTACAGCATGGTTGATTAAGTGAGCTAACCCATCATTTATTTCATAAGTAGTATTTCTCTAATATAGAAGAACTCAAAAGCATGTCAGTTAATTCATGTTTCCCAAAGTGGCATCTTATTTTATGTGGCAGAGTTACATAATGACATTACAGTTTTACCTCAGACAAACAATTACCTGCCTAAGTGAGTAATCTGAAGCTATGAAATCATAGCTTTCCTTCCTGGGGGGATATGGTAAGGGGAACCTTCAATGTTTTACACTGGCCTTCTGCCAAAACCCTGCATCGGATCACTTTTCTGAGGTAGCAGGAGCATAAGAACTGGTGTGTGCTATTACTCAGCTAATATTTGCAATATTACAAATCATCCAAGACAATACATCAAAGCTGATTTGATGTAATCTGTTTTAAGGTTAGCAGAGTTTGCAGATGTGAATGCAAATATAGTACTATATTAAAAGGGTTAGTAGTCTTTTTTGTACTCCAAGCAATGACTAAGGATTTCCAAAAACATATGCTCAAAAGGTAAGATGCACTTAATATTATTCATTTGCATTACAGAACGATGGTCGTGATTATTTCTGAAGCCTGTATCCCAACCAAGGCCCCTGACGCTCAGCAGCACTTTACCGGCCAAACATTTAGACATCAATTGTAACATCATTTAAATAGGTCAAAAGTAGCACCGGCCTCTGCCACATAATAAGCTGAAGAGAGATGCGGTTCTTTCAGTCCCTCCACAAAAGTGTTCTGGCTCTTTATTCTACCCTGAAACCCGATCAGACAGAAGACAGAAGACTCATACAATCAAGGATGGCACTAAAGGAACTGCACCTCTGAAGACAGACGGTAACTCACAATTAATGAAGGGGAGAACATCACATGGGATAAAGTAAAATCCACTGAATTAATTAATCATACAAGATATAAATTTGCACCAATAATAGTGTAAATCTACTTATTGCAGAATTCCTTACTGTAACTATAAACAACTTTGTAATCATACCACAAAATGCACTTGATTTATAAATTAGGCAATTTAAGTAAAAATATTGTGTCCTCACAATGTGTCCACAATCATTTTAATTAGCCTGTGACAGCTTTGTTATAGAATCCAGAGGAAATTAATGAATAAATACATGAATAAATAAATAGATAAAATGTGAATGAGTTAAAACAAAAAGAAAGGCTAAGTGAATCACTTGAAATTAAAATAATGAATTGCCTTTGTTGCTGGTAATATCTGACACCTAATAAACGTCAGTTACACTGGCTATATGACTAGCCCAAGCAAAGGAAATGAAGTCCACTTCATTAGAAATACAATAACCAACTGTGACAAAAGTCCAAGGTCTCCTGCCAAGGGGGTTTAGAGCAGGTGATGATGGGGAAAGGGTTGATCCGCGTTGGTTAGAGACGCTAGCAGCGATGACCATGAGGCCAAGCCAATCTCATGGGTAATGCCAGCACTCAAAAGAAGCCAACTGTTCAGTGAGCTTGAGAGCGTGTTACTTGTATCTTAATTAACCTTCCGCCCCCATCTTGCATCATGTATTGCTGAAGTCTTGTCAAGTGACAGACACAATGCAGCTCTTTTCAACCAAGCCCCAGGGAATCCCTCCCAGTGTTTGTTTATGAACCTCAGGCTTCAGAGTTATTTTATCCAAACAGCACGACAGATCCAAGTCGGATTGCTTTTATGGTTGGGAACCAGGATTGGGACTGCTTAACTTTAAAAAAAAAAAATCTCTTTTTACAGCGAAGACAACAATAAAAGCACACAGATCATCACAAGGCGTGCTATTTGTGACATTTTCCAATGCAGGACTCTAGTCGCCTTTCATTTCAGAGATGAACGGGACTAAGTGGGCCTAGTTCAGCTGCTCTAGTGGAAACAAACAGAGGAAGAAATGAAAGCATAAATTCATCTTATTTTCAGTGCGATTCCAGGTGGCTAAAAAGACACAATGAGCTCCACAGCCCTCACAGGAGGCACAACTAAATAGTCTGCTGACACAAAAGAAAGACCAGCACTTCACAAATAAACCTAAGAAAGCTGTTGCAAAGCAAATGCAATCTACAAATTGCTGATGACCAGGTGGAAATATACTTAAATAAAACGTCTATAGAGCCCAGTGTGCAAAAGCAATGGAAAAGGGGGGGCAACATTTGCAGACCCTTTAAATCACAACGTGCCACCCTGACCTAATTTCACCTAGGACACAACTGATGAAAAGTATCTGTAAACACAACGTGGCACACTCTGACTGAACACATCTGCACTTTAGAAAAAGGCCCTAACAGGGATTGAACAAAGAGCTATTGCTGATATATGCTTACAAGCCACTCTTCATGGTGCTCTTTGACTGTGTTCTGTTTAAGATTTTAATATCAAGTATTGTGCAATTGTAACTGAAACATGGCACAAGTAACAACAAGGTCTAAATAACCAATAACGGTAAAGTACACCAACTGAAATATTTCAGGTCTTTTATTGTTTTAATACTGATGATTTTGGCATACAGCTCATGAAAACCCAAAATTTCTCAATAAATGTGCATATCATGAAAAGGTTCTCTAAACGAGCTATTAACCTAATAATCTGAATCAACTAATTAACTCTAAACACCTGCAAAAGATTCCTGAGGCTTTTAAAAACTCCAAGCCTGGTTCATTACTCAAAACCGCAATCATGGGTAAGACTGCCGACCCGACCCTGTCCAGAATGCCATCACTGACACCCTCAAGCGAGAGGGTAAGTCACAGAAAGACATTTCTGAACGAATAGGCTGTTCCCAGAGTGCTGTATCAAGGGACCTCAGTGGGAAGTCTGTGGGGAGGAAAAAGTGTGGCAAAAAACACTGCACGAAGAGAAGAGGTGACCGGACCCTGAGGAAGATTGTGGAGAAAGACCGATTCCAGACCTTGGGGGACCTGCGGAAGCAGTGGACTGAGTCTGGAGTAGAAACATCCAGAGCCACCGTGCACAGGCGTGTGCAGGAAATGGGCTACAGGTGCCGCATTCCCCAGGTCAAGCCACTTAGGGCTACAGAGAAGCAGAACTGGACTGTTGCTCAGTGGTCCAAAGTACTTTTTTCGGATGAAAGCAAATTTTGCATGTCATTCGGAAATCAAGGTGCCAGAGTCTGGAGGAAGACTGGGGAGAAGGAAATGCCAAAATGCCTGAAGTCCAGTGTCAAGTACCCACAGTCAGTGATGGTCTGGGGTGCCATGTCAGCTGCTGGTGTTGGTCCACTGTGTTTTATCAAGGGCAGGGTCAATGCAGCTAGCTATCAGGAGATTTTGGAGCACTTCATGCTTCCATCTGCTGAAAAGCTTTATTCCATCTGCTGAAAAGCTTTATATATAGATGAAGATTTTGTTTTTCAGCACGACCTGGCACCTGCTCACAGTGCCAAAACCACTGGTAAATGGTTTACTGACCTTAGTATTACTGTGCTCAATTGGCCTGCCAACTCTCCTGACCTGAACCCCATAGAGAATCTGTGGGATATTGTGAAGAGAAAGTTAAGAGACGCAAGACCCAACACTCTGGATGAGCTTAAGGCCGCTATCTAAGCATCCTGGGCCTCCATAACACCTCAGCAGTGCCACAGGCTGATCGCCTCCATGCCACGCCGCATTGAAGCAGTCATTTCTCCAAAAGGATTCCCGACCAAGTATTGAGTGCATAAATGAACATAATTATTTGAAGGTTGACTTTTTTTGTATTAAAAACACTTTTCTTTTATTGGTCGGATGAAATATGCTAATTTTTTGAAATAGGAATTTGGGGTTTTCATGAGCTGTATGCCAAAATCATCAGTATTAAAACAATAAAAGACCTGAAATATTTCAGTTGGTGTGCAATGAATCTAAAATATATGAAAGTTAAATTCCCTTTCGAAAGGGAACTCGCGCTGCGTCAGCTGACGCTACGGGGAACGCCTTCAGCGTGACAGGTGTCTGAAATCGCTATCAAATCACAATCCTACTGACCGTCGGCAGCTGGTGATGTCATCACCGTGCGACCAGGAAGTATAAAAAAGGCACCGTGCCAACATGACAACATCCTTTCGTCTTCAGGGACTGTTTTGTCTGGTTCGCTAGAAAGTCTTTCTAAAGTGGAATGAAGTGCACACGCAAAGTGAAGGGAGCGTACAGGAAGTGCGCTGATCCGTGTCTCAGGTTTCTCACGCCTGGGGACACGCACACCCTTTGTGTGCTCTGCCTGGGGGAAGAGCACGCGCGGGAGGTTCTCGAGGGGGCTTCCTGCGAAAACTGCGAGCGTTTTCCGACTGAGGACGCTCCGCTCTCGCTCGGCCTTCTACTCGAGGGAAGAAGAGCCAGCATTTGGGAGCGGTCCCGCTCATGCCGAGGCTGAGCGGCGCCGTTTGTCCTGGGGCTCCCAGATGGATCTGGCTCATCGTCTGGGGAACACAGTGCTCGCGGACGATCAGCCAGGTCGCGAGAGCAGGCGGACGGAGGAGGAGTCGGATGGAGACTCCTCCTCTTCGTCAGCCCGTGCTTTTCCAGTTGGCCTACCCCCTGATGCGATGGCTGAGTGGCGCACCACGGATCTCTCTCTCCAGGCGGCCAAACAACATAGCAGTTGCCATCGGACGGTCGATGGCGGCTAGGGTCGCCACAGAAGAGGCATCGGTGGATAAACTTGGTGGGCATCGGGGTGAAAGAAAAGGCTTTTCTCCTCGATGCCCCGGTCTCGCCCTCTGGGCTTTTCGGCACCTCCGTCGAGGCGGTGGTGGGAAAGTTCAGAGAGGCGAGGGCGCGCTCAGCGGCGTATAGAACGTGTATTCCGCTGAGGTCTGGGGCGGCGCCCAGGCAGGAGGGTGTCCCTGGCTCTTCGGGATTCGAGGATCACCGACTGGGCCAACGCAGCAGCGTGGCCTCTCGTGCGCCCCCTCCGTGGAGGAGTAGGACGTGGAAGAGGCGGGACACCCGCAACAGGAGGAGGGACATCGGGGAGAAGATCCGCTTCCAGCGCCCAAAGCGAGGTGGTGAGTCTCCGCCCCCGAGGGCGCGGAAGTGATGTTGTGTCCCCTCCTTTGTTGTTCTGTTGTTTTTCTTTTTTCTCCCCGGGCGCGCTTTACACCAGGCCGCGCGGGCTGATGATGAGCGGAGGTGAGACTCTGACGAAAGCCTGCCAGGCCGGTGTGTGCTCTGCCCGCACACAGTGCATCGTCTCTGGGAAAAGCGGGATTTCGCGGCCGCCTCCTCGGCCTTACATGTGAGAATAAAGCGCCCCGCCCTCAGGTTAGTGCGCCGAAGCATGCATGTTACATGAAGCGATGAGGCACTGAAAACAGCGGGTGAGTCCCCTTTTAGGGCAAACATTCTTCTTTTTGCCGTATGTTTGGACTCTATGCTTCCCTGAGGGATATTTTGTCTACAAAAGATGAAGAAAAGAATGTAACAGTTGGAGAAGTGGGCCTGTAGTTCCCCGGTAAAGGTGGCTAGAACGATGTTTGTGATAAACACAGTGTGTTTATGTAGGCTGTATGTTTGCTAGTGTAGCAACAGTAGTTTATAAGGCTGTTTCTCTTCTGGATATGTGTAATATGAGCAGTTGAGGCCACCGCACATGCCGCGGGCATGTAGCGGCGATATAAACTGACGTATGTTCTCCTGGCGAACGGTTTTTAGCTGTAGCCACCTCTGGGTAGCGTTGGCACCTCTGCTAGTGAAATATCTAGATGAATTTGTGAGGTTAGGCTAGCGCATGAACTACAGTAAGGTCTGTCCCAGTCCTTTTTAGGGCCGTTGTGGTGGGATTATCAGACCGATGCTAGTGCATCAGGTTGGCCTAGGCTGTTGATGGGATGACGGTGGCGTCGTGCGGTGGCATATCGCCCTGGCAGTTGCCCCGGGCTCCTGTCGGTATCCCCGCAGGAGCTTTGTATCCCTACCCGGCCTCCCCGTAGTAGGGTCGTCCGGCCAATGCCCACCCCCCTTCTGCATTTGGGGGTTGTTATTAATGCAAAAAGGTGTATAGCAGAATGAATCGCGACTCAGCCAGTGGTTGTGGGGACGGGGTAGGCGTCTCTGCGCGGTGCGCAGTCAGACTGGTTTTGCTAGCCCCGCCCCCCAGAGCTAGTGCGGCCGCCACTTCTGGGCGGCCCCCCGGCTTGGTTCAGGAAATGGCCGGTTGTGTGTGTTCAATATATTTCACTTTTTGCTCTGTGTCTTCTGCTTCACCTTTTAGGCTCGGGTCGAGCTGTACTTCGCAACCATCTGAAAGCATCGGTTGGTAGGATGCTCCCCTGGAGTCGAAACACTGTCACGGCTGACGCCCTTGCGCGGACGGCGGACCGCTGGACGACCAGACGGCCGCCCTGGAGGCAGGTGGCGTAAGTTGTACTCCCCTCGCTTTAGAGGGTTCAAGGCGTTTTATGCTGAGTGCACTGCTGTGGGCATTGTGTTTTAGGTCCACGCTGGTAGGCGCTGCCTGAGAGACTGCGCCGTCGCAGAAGGCTGCTATGGGCCGCTGGGGCGGACCGACTATAGAAGGCGGGCTGGCGGGAGACGCCAGCCGAGGCAGTCCGGGCAGTTAACTCTGGGTCAGGTGGTAGGCCTCAGTAGGCCTCCCTGCGGGTGAGTTCCGACATCGTGGCCCATGTGAGCGGGGAGGGTTCTCCCCGACGATGTCGGCTGCAGCAGAAACCTCGTCATAAGTAGGCCCCTAACGGCCTCCCTGTGGATGAGTCCCCAGGTAGTGACTGGATACCCAGTCCTCATCAGCCAGCAGACAGCCACTGTCAGCCCGACTCTAAGGGCTCGCTGAGTTTCAGCACGCCTCACATGGCGTCCCCTGAGGGGGTGACCTAGGGTTCCGACCATTGGTTGACAGGATCTAGGCCGCTTTAGGCCTCCTGTAGGGTGAGCCCCGGTTCCCAGGTCTTGCGACAGTGTGCGTGGGTGCTAGCCAGGCGGCTAGCATAGTCTGCTATCAGGGACGGGCCGCTGCAGGCCGTCCTATGGTCGTTTCCCGGCCCTGCGGGGTTTCTGGTGGGATTTGCCATCGGATAAGCACCGTATGTCACCAATCTAATAGGGAACTGCCATTCGGCAATAGGCCTCTCCAGGCCGCCCTAAAAGGACCGGACTGTACGTGGCATCAAACAGGCCTCCCTGGAGGCGAGCCCCGGGAACACAATAGCTCCCGACAGTTTGCACGTTGGCTGGCAGGAAGTAGGCCGCTCTAGGCCACCTGAGGGTGAGCCCCCGAGCTGGGACGCTCGGTAGGCCAGTGTATTATGCTGTCAGGCCTCTTCGGGCCTTTTTGGGAGGGGATTCCCGGACCAGGTCTCGGTGACAAGCTAGCCATTAGCATAGGTGGCTTCTGGCGTTATAGCCTCATGAGCCCCTGAGGAACCAGTAAAGCCACCTTCCTGCGGCTCCTAACAGCTAGCACTAACGGTGCCAGGTAGAAGCGCCTCCTGGCCTCCCTGGAGGGGAAACGGTTCCCCTAAGTGGGAATGTAGAACTGGCTTTGGGCTGACAGCTAGCGGCTGCCTGCCGTTGGGTCCCGGCCTGGGCCGGTATAACTCAGTGGCGGGCTCGTGCCCTAGCACAACGAGACTCCGTTTCTGCTGCGCAGTCCCTTCAGGACAGGGAACTGGCTAGCCTACAGCATGGTTTACCTACCAAGCTGGCTTAAGAGCTCCCCTCATTGAGGGTCGTCTGCGAGCTTACGGCCGCTTGAGTCTGATCAGACGGGCAGGCCCCCCTCGGGGCCTCCCGGGTAGATCAGTCCATAGGCCTTTTTAGGCCTCCTGAGCACCCCTGTAATAAATGTGCTCAGTAGATCCTAGGATCGAGCAGAAGAGACTCCCCTCGATGGCAAGGGTAAGAAGCACTAAGCTGAGTACTGCTCTCCAGGATTCCCGTCTCCGAGTTCCGGTCTGAGGAGGACATTGCCACTTTGCAGTCCCTCAGTCTGGATGCTCATAAGTAGAGCGATTCCGGAGGCTCTGTTTTGACAGACAGGGTTGGCCAAGCTGGGGTGTCCCACAGAAGTGATGCCAGGTGAGGCCTCCCTGGTGGCATTCGGTGAAGGGTTTCCCGAATTAGTGACGGCTGGTGGCGCCCTCGGGTCCCCTAGCCACATTCCCTTAAGGGACTCCTTCCTTCGAAAGTAGTAGGTCCCAGGCCCTCGAGCAAGCCGAGAGTAGGAAACCTCAGTTAAAACTTGTTTAGGTTCTCTCTTAGGCATATAGCTTGGGCTATGACCGTAGGGAATGATGTCACTGGCAGCCTGTGTGGCTAGAGGGGGAGTGGTTCAGACTTTCCGCGAACACTCGTCCAGGCAGTTCTCACTGCCAGTAAGGGGCGTGCACTCCCCTCAGCATGGCGGCGTGGGTATATCGTTCCCCGTAGCGTCAGCTGACGCAGCGCGAGTTCCCTTTCGAAAGGGAACGTCCCCGGTTACGTATGTAACCTTAGTTCCCTGAGAACAGGGAACGAGACGCTGCGTCACATGGCCATGCTTCAAGGTGTGCCTGCCCACAGTCCCTTCAGACGAAGCGGATGTTGTCATGTTGGCACGGTGCCTTTTTTATACTTCCTGGTCGCACGGTGATGACATCACCAGCTGCCGACGGTCAGTAGGATTGTGATTTGATAGCGATTTCAGACACCTGTCACGCTGAAGGCGTTCCCCGTAGCGTCAGCTGACGCAGCGTCTCGTTCCCTGTTCTCAGGGAACTAAGGTTACATACGTAACCGGGGACGTTTTTATCATTACATTATGGAAAAAAATGAACATACATATATATATATATATATATATATATATATATATATATATATATACAAATATTACACACACATACACAGCTCTGGAAAAAAAATAAGAGAACACTTAACATGGATTTCTCAATGTTAAAGGTAGGGTATAAGAATTGGTTAAAAAAAGCTTTCTTTATATTTCAATACATAATTAAAATGTTAGTACTCTGAAAAAGAAAGTATAAAAATGTAGTGTCTGTAGACCTCTCACGACTGTTTTAAAGACAGTTCATTATTTCCTTAAGATGTACGCACCAACATTTGCATGTCATCCAATGTTCATTTTTAGGCAGAACCGCGCAGTATGCAGCCGTCGGGACTTAAGCAGATAAACAAGCGCCACGTGAGGATACCGAAAACGGCAGATGATGGATACAAATGTTATGATCCAGGCTGTGCAGGGGATGTGAGGACTTTTCATAGCCTTCCCACAGATAAACATTGTCAACAGTCATGGTTGATGTTAGGGCTGCACGATTAATCGTATTTTAATCGTGATAACGATATCTGCTTCTGTCGATTGATTTCAAATTATCATCACAATATTGGCCCGCTCGTTATTTATCCTTAAAACATGCCTGTGGTTGCCAGATGCAAAGATCTTAAATATCTTAAAAAGAGCTTAAAATCCCCTAAATCCCCTTTTCTCCTTAAAAGGATATACTTTCTTCCCAGTGTTTTACTTAATAAGTGCAATCTGGGAACCCTGTGCACACGCTCCCTCTAAATGCGGAGGAACGCTTATAACCTGAAAACAAACATTGTGCTGGAGTTCAGCGATCTCCACAGCAAAATCATACTTCAGTGTAAGTGTCATACAGCCAGTCTTTGTTTCTTCACAAGATACTTGTGCTATTTGTGTGACTAAATCCACCATTATCAAACCTTCAGCTGCAAATTTCAACAAATGCACATACAGATCTCCACTTTACTGTATGCAGAATAAAATCGGGAAAAGGAACCTAATTTAGAATTATTGGAAATAATATTACGAGTTTCGCCATTTTATCTTTTGAAGTTCCTAAAGGTTTTAGCAGTTTTCATAATGTGAATCGTTTGAAAATGATATCGACACTGGTAAGTTCTATTAGAGAACAATTTAAAAGTTAAAAGTTAGTTAAAAAGGCCAAAACATAAAATGGTTCCCCACTCAATATAACTGAGGATCAGCAGTCATAAAATTACCAAATTATTCAGATTAGTTTTTCAGAAACATTTTTCCCTACTTATAATCTACAAATCAACCAAACTACAATCTACCAATCAGAAAACAATGACGGTAATAATGTGCACCTATTAGGACAAGCAGTTCCATAGTCTTGGGGAAACAAGGAAACCTTAGACTGAAAGTCATGTAAATTAATAAATTCTTTAATAAAACTCTGAACACTTATAACAAATACATTTTTCTAATTTTGCCCTTTATCTTTAGTTCTTATTAATGAATTAATAAATTAATGGCAGTATCAAGGGCCTTCAAATATTCTTGTCGACAATGGGGTACCATCCTCATTGACAAGTTTTTTTCTGAAAGTTTGTAAACCGATTAAACAATGCAAGTCAATTTGTATAACAGTGTCTGCCAAAAGCACAGCTGTAAATTTTCCTGCATAACTAACAGTAGCGAAAACTGTGGCGTTAAGATGCGTTCATAGGCCATGACACATTATACCTTATCAAAAATAAAAACTCCAGTGAAAAGATGAGCTTCTATATCAGCGTGCTTAAAGACAGAACAAACAGTAATCATCGCTCAATGCAAGGCATGACTCTGCGTTTGTCCCGAGCAACAAAAGCCAATCTCCTCATGAGGACCGTCCATTGACGCTAAATAGCCAACCTACTTAATTCTCTCCTCTCCCAGCCGAACAGTGTGGCAACGGCAACAGACAGCGCTCATTTAAACAACAAAGCACATAGACTTCCATTCAGACTAAAGCTGTCCTCTTTCAAGCATGTATTCTAAAGCCACTTTCTGTTGCCCCCATCTCAGTTACCCCCTCAGTGGACAGAAACCGAGTCCACACAGAGTTGAGCAGTTCGTGTGAGGGAGTGAATAGGGTGGCCTCTCTCTCCTGGTGAAAAAAAGGAAGAAGCAATCATTGAGCCCAGCACACCTGAGGGGTGCACCTTTCGTATTGTCTATGGTGGGCTGGGTGGAAAAATAGCCAGGCGGAGGAGGAGAAACATCAAACAGGTGCGGAATGGGCATTGTGGTGTTTATGAAAGATTCTTTGATAAGGATAAAGGTGCCGCTTGAACTAAAGTGATTTCAGATGAGCTCATTGTTACAGCTCTTCTAAGGTTCACTTTTAGCACCTCGCGGGCAAAGACTTGTTTCTTGAGCTGCTCCATTGACAAAACCGTACATGTGTTTGTTGTTAAAGGTAAGCCAAGCTGATTTACTTCTCTGGCTCGAGTGGTGATCTTGACTTTGCCGTAGGATGATGTGACAGGCGCGTTGGGCTAGGCACAGACGACATAGCATTAAGCAGATTTCTTGACGTGATTTTTTACAGTAGAATATGCCAGTTCGATCATGCCATCTTGGAAATTTGAGCGAGAGCGCGATCAAACATTAGTTTGTCAACATTACCATTTTTTCCCCACTAGAATTACGTTCCAGATTGTGTCAATCTTAAATTGCTTCCATCAAGTTGTGGTAAGAGACACCCAGATGTCTTGGAAATTATTACATACTTTATCTTAGCACAACAATATGTGAGACATGCCATTTTAGACATATCATTTTTCAAATATTTTACTAATTGTAAACTTTGAAAAGTATAATGTGGCTTGTTCATGGTGGTTATTAAGGAGCTAAGACACTGAATCTGTCAGCCACAGATAATGACATTTGAAATCTAGATGTTATTGGTTTTGGACAGGTTTTGTAAAACTTCTGTTTGAAGCTTGAGGTTTTCATGGAAACCGTAAGGGATATGTACATTTACAAAGTAAATATTTTAAGATTTCATATATTCATGTTGAAATATTTACAATACACAAACAAACAGAAATGAAATGCCTTGATCATCTGCCTCAGTCTGAAACATTTATGCCCTCAAAATAACTCTCTTGAATGCTGGTACTTTGATTTGGAATTAAAGGTAGTTATTACTTGTGGTTAATTGACCACACGGGACAACTGATTGAAAACGGCTAATGTACAAGCGGGCCAATGAATTCATTATGCAATGAATAATAATAAAAATGTAAAAAATGCACGTATTGTAATTTAAGAATGTCTTTCTATAATATCCTCTGGTCAAGCTCAAGCACTCTAATATATTAGTTATACTTTGAATATTCACACAGTGGAAAGAAAATGGAAATAAAAGCTAAACATTAAATAACTCACTGAATGTTTTTAACATGTGAATTTCAATGTTTTTTAACCATCTTTTAAGAATCTAACAGGGTATAACATTTTAGAGAAAATTCAACTAATATCACAAAACATCACAGAATTTATAAAAGACTTGATTATGTTTGTTCTGTTGTTTTCCTAACAAAAATTACATCACTTCCTAGAGGATACTGATATCATTATTGCACTGGCTTTTGCTTTGTTATACTAACAGGATGAATAATGAAATCAAGTCCTGATAAAATAATTACATATTAAAACAAAATTCCAAAGAAAACATGTTTAGCTTACATTGAGGCTATAGAAAGGGGACAATTCTGTAAAATGTCTTGATACAATTTTTAGCACCTAGGAACATGACAAATGGCAACATCGGTCAAATCAAAACCGTAAAATTGATTAAAAATGTAGCATATAATTGTGATTTTGTGATAAAAGTAAACTAATATAATTGACATTTAAATATTGAGAGTCTAATATTGTATCCAACATACAGCACAAATCATAATTAGAATGACCCCAAATTCAACACCTTAAAAGAAATATTAAACTATTTCGTAACCACCTCTAGACAACACTGCATATATATTTGTATTTACATTTGTTTATTTTATTTCCCAGCTTAGTAAAGACAGTGGCCTTGTTTGTTGTTCATGAGCAAAATATATATTAAAATCCAGACATTTACAGACTGCTCCCAGCAGCTCTATGTTATTTACATTCCGTTTATTTGAAACCTCTAGATATCTCTGATAAATCATGGATGGCAACGTCACTGTCCAGAAACATTCTCTCTCGATTCCACCGTTTACAGTAACCAGCATCTTTATGGCACAACAGATGCTCTATTTTCTACTACTGTCCTTCATTCCCAGACTGGACAGTAGTCAGTTTTATCACCTGGTTGGAGATAGAGGTGGAGAGATAACCA
The DNA here is from genome assembly GCF_024679245.1 of Pseudorasbora parva. Lineage (NCBI taxonomy): Eukaryota > Metazoa > Chordata > Actinopteri > Cypriniformes > Gobionidae > Pseudorasbora > Pseudorasbora parva. The sequence goes on along the minus strand of NC_090174.1, from coordinate 30,588,800 downwards.
GTGAGTGGCAGATGATCAGCAGAAGCAGACATTAACCAGATGGCCATAGGTCAACTGGCCACTATGGGAAAACAGCAAAGGTGATACTGCTCAGACAATACATTCGGGTTCCTGATTAAGAAAGTTGAAGGTCGCTGGAGGCAACATTTTTCATTTTCACATCGGGCTATTCTCCTACATTTTACGAAGTGTATCAGAATACAGGATGTTCCATGGGTTGCGTTGTCTCACAACGGTCTCGTCCCCAATTCAAACCTCCTGTGGGTTATGAGGCCGATATACGGTTTCTCCCTCAGCCACCTGACCATGAAAAGAGACTGGGAGGAGGGGGGTCACTGACACCAGCCAGGGGCACTAGCTGACAAACTTATGTTACTAAGTGAACCTATGAAATAAAAAACTGGAAACAGAGCAATACCACAAATATGACATCAAGTAATAAGTTTTACCTGCTCTTCCATTGAAGACACATAGTTTCTCATAATAGCTTTCTGAGCAGCTTTGTCTGTGTAAAAGTACTTGGTGTACAGTACAATGAAATGATGAATGTGCATTTCACAACATTTATCAAACACACTCCATGTCAAGACTGTATTATGGGTTCAAAGGAATTCTCTGTATCCCATTACATTCACCATTGTAATGACTTTATGAGCCAGGTTTTACAGACAGGCACAAAGGGAAGCTCATCAAATTATTGGCTATTTACCACAAACAGTAATTTGTGCAACAATGTAATGCCATTCCCTCTATGACTAGCCCAGTATTGTGTATCCATGCTCATAATTAGTAATACAATTGTCAAATTGTCCTTGAGGGAACCTATTGTGCAGGTTTTTTTGTGTTGTTTTTTTTGGGGTTTTTTGCCGTAATATTACTGCATTAATAAGTATGATATATTTTCATTAAACCAATTAGTCTCATTAAACTTTGATTCATATTACCTCAAGTAAGGTACAATTAGTTGTGAAATAATAATTATGAATAAAGTTTACTATTGTAAAATTTTCATTGAAGGAATGTAAATATTTTATGCAATATCTTTTTGAAAATAATTAATTAATATAAAAATTGATTGTTATTATTATTATCCAATTAGGTGTAACATTATGACCACTTTCCTAATTATGTGCTGTTTCCCACTTTTCCCGCCAAAACAGGCCTGACCCAGAGACATGAGCTCCGCTAGACCCCTTAAGGTGTGCTGTGGTATCTGGCACAAAGATGTTAGCAGCAGATCCTTTAAATCTTGTATTTTGCAAGGTGGTGCCTGCCTACATATAAATCGGACTTGTTCAGCACATCCTAAAGATGCTCGATTGGAATGAGATCTGGGCTTCCGCTAGGTCAACATCTCAAACTCGTTGTGCTCCTCAAACCATTCCTGAACCATTTTTGCTTTGTGGCAGGGCACATTATCCTGCTGAAAGAGGCCACAGCCACCAGGGAATACCGTTTCCATGAAAGGGTTTACATGGTCTGCAACAATGCTTAGGGTACTGTACAAAGTAACATCCAAAAGGATGCAGGACAGGAGGTTTCCCAGCAGAACATTGCCTAAAGCGCCACACTACCTCTGTCGGGTGCCTTCTTACCGGAGTGCATTCTGGTGCCATTTGTTACCCAGGTAAGCCACACACATGCACCCGGCTATCCACGTGATATAAAAGAAAACATGATTCATCAGACCAGGCCACCTTCTTACATTGCTCCGTGGTCCAGTTCTGATGCTTACGTGCCAACTGTTGGCGCTTTTGGCGGTGGACAGGGGTCAGAATGGGCACCCTGACTGGTCTGTGGGTATGCAGCCCCATACGCAACACTGTGTATTCTGACACCTTTCTATCAGACCAAGCATTAACTTCTTGAGCAATTTGAGCTACAGTAGCTTGTCTGTTTGATCAGACCACACGGGCCAGCCTTCACTCCCCACGTGCATCAATGAGCCATTACCCTGTCACCGGTTCACCACTGTTGCTTCTTTGGACCACTTTTGACTGACCACTGCAGACCAAGAACACCTTACAAGAGTACGTTTTTTCCACTGCTTCTAACACATCATCTTTGAGGACAAAATGTTCACTTGCTGTCTAATATATGCCACCCATTAACAGGTGCCGTGATGAAGAGACAATTAGTGTTATTTACTTCACCTTTCAGTGGTCATAATGTAATGCCTGCTCGGTGTATATGATGCATACATATTACCAAAAGTTTCAAATGTAATGTAAAATGTTTAAAATCTGCTTTGAACTAATTTGTACTAAAATTTACTTCATTTTAATGTATTCCAAATATATATATATATATATATATATATATATTAGGGATGCACGATATTGGATTTTTGCCGATATCCGATATGCCGATATTTTTCAGCTCATTTTGGCCGATGCCGATACCGATGCCGATATATGTTTATTTTTTCCCTTTGTTTGGAAACAACACCATTTTGAGCAAAAACTATTTTTGTTTTCATTCTGGTTTCAGATTTCTGAGGTATCCTTACTAAAAGGATTCTTGTTGAAGATAAATAAATGTTAATAAAGTTCTTTTTATGATAAGAGTATATTAAAAGCTCTGAAAATAACAATAATAAAGTCAGTAATTTTTCACCCCAGATGCAGCTGTAACCTAAATATTGTATTTTTGGATTTAACGTTTGTGCACATGAAGTGGGGGTGGCATGACGTCCATTGATGCTGTCTTTTAATTCTACAATTATTGTAGAGCTCCTTGGATTATTTTTCATCATCCATTTCGTAAAATTTTATTACAGATTAATACACTGTATATAAAAGTATTTAATTTACAAGTGTCATGCTTGTGATTTATGAAATCATTACTGATTTGTTTATTCAGAACAAGAAGTAACTTCAATTTATTTGTGTATTCTACTTTTCATTGTATTACTGTAACAACAGCGCACCCACTACATGTAAATATATAGCGGTCTAGCGGGAGGGCACTAGGACCTGGAGGAGCTTCTGCTGCTGTGGAGGCTGCCGCACGCGCTAGAGAGTGGGACTGGGGAGACGCGATTGGGCTTGTTTTGGGCTAGTTTTGTTGTGAAAACGTGGCAAATCTGCTGCTGACGGTCACGTCCTTCTGTACGTGCATTCAGAAATTCAAGGCAGCATTTAAAAACAGTCAATATAAATCACTGTACATGCAATGTATTTTCTTGTTTTCACTTGAAGAATGACTGCAGTGCTGACATGGTCTTATCGCTGTAGCACTCCTTGCACACGTGAGTTATTACAGGCGCATATCAACACGTTATCATATCGGCAAGGCATATCGGCATAATGTTTTCATATCGACCGATGCCGATTTTTATATTTTAAGCGTTTATCGGCCGATTCCGATGTCGTGCCGATAATATCGTGCATCCCTAATATATATATATATATATATATATATATATATATATATATATATATATATATATATATTAAAAAGTGACTTTTCTCTTGTTTCACAACTATCCATTTTGAATAATCAAGCACCACAAAGCATTTTAAATTCAACAGAAATCAACACTTTTTTTTTTTCAACGTAGAAGCTTTCCCATGATAGTTGAGGGTATCCAAAGACATGCACCTGCCCGGACTGAGATGAATGGAAAAGTTTTAATACACTATAAGTCTAAGCCTTGTAAGCTAATATGCTTGTAGTATTAAAGCAGTATGACGATCATCACACTATGAATTCATCACTCAAGCTCTTCTTTCCCACACCTTTGTGCTCCACCCAACCCTATACTGTACATTGCTTTAAACTTGATATGTTGGCGGTGAACAGACCGAGATGCGCCCATAAGAACAGATAAAAAAAAGAGCAGATAAAAACAGCTCCTCTGAGGCTGATACTCCAAAAAGCAACAAAAAGTCCTGCATCAGATGCCTTTTTTGAATAAAGAGCAGCTGGAAAAATGAGTACAGCCTGGCCCACATATACAGTAAAGTCAGCTTCTGAAGCACATTAGTATAGGTTTTGGGTTGCAGAGGAGACTGGCATTGAAATTTCATTTCACCTCTCAGTGCTGCCATTAATTGCTGGAGGAGACGCACGGAGGTTTCTCTTACAAATTGGTTCCACATCTTATACCCCTATCCTCTCCATTTTTTATGATGAAGTTTAAACAGGGTAAACTGCTGGACCCGTCTCTTTTTTCTTTTGAATTATTTGCCCAATTCTGTGTACTCTATTACATACTGGTTTACTGTATGTCTAAAGACACTCACGTGCCTCTCTTGTAAAGCTGCTTTAAGATATCAATATGAAGAGAGAATTTCTTGAACAGAATAAGCTACAGAATATACATGCTGGTGGAAAATAGTTAATATTACTCAAAGATCATTAGTCTAGCCAATATAATATTTTCTGATATCTGTAATTCAATTCATAAACGTTTACATACAAATAATACTATTTTGTTCATTTGATGTTCGTGATGACAGAGATTAGGGAAATTACAATAAACCATCAGAATTTCAAACTGCAGTGTGAGCTGGTGATTAATCTAGATTTCGCCTTTTTTCATTTCTCTAAGCGGTTTACGTGAACATTAATCATGTTTCACACATTCATCTGTTTGATCTGTTGGCTGCGGGTACTGTTCCTCACTGCGATTAACCTGAGCAAAAAAAACTAAAACGTGAAAAAAAGCTGCCCTAGATTTCCATATGACCTGAAATCTACTACTGGATGTCTCATAAATGAAGAGGTATATTTCTGTAACTGATAAGGTCAGTCTTCATTATGTAAAGCTGAGTTAGGATTGGAGGCAATCATTTATGTGCAAACTAAGGTCACAAACAGTTTTGTAATAGCTACTTTAAGAAACCTGTTTAATATACACTTGAAGCTGAATGCCTTATTTCTGTTGCACTGAAGACTCATAGAATACTATTGAAGAAACTTTGTAATTAATTATTATTATTTCCTATAAAAATTATTACAAATAAAAAGTAAATGGGTTCCAATGCTGTTTTGCACCACATTATTCTTCAGAATATCTTCTGTGTTATGCAGAAGAAAAAAAAAATAATAAAAAAAATAAAATAAAACAGGTTTGGAACCAAATATATGAACTATCCCTAAAAGTTTCTCTGCAACAGGAAAAAATCATGATCAAGATTAGCAAAAGCTTCCCCAAAAAATATGCATATGAATATGTGACAGAATATATAATAAAGTAAATAAATTAGATATGTGTAAATGTACATTTTATTAACATATTTTGGGGGGGAGCTTTTTTAACTTTATTATATATAGTGGTGGAATAAAATAATTTAAACTCAGTATATTTTAATACATGTAATACTAACTGTAATAGAATGTGAAATGTTATGTGTGCAACAACAGATGATAATGAAATTCAGGGTTTTTCCTGGACAAAAAAGGGACTTTGGTGGTGGTACACAGTACAATGTACCCTACCCATGTAAACTGTGAGCCCAGTACAGACAATAATTTCAAAATAAATGCAAAGAATCAGTTCTTAATATTAACCTATCCTTTTTTTCCAGGACAGACCATCAGACAAAGTGCTTGTACAGATTTTTTTAATATAAAATAGTTCTATCATATTTAAAAAGTCACTAGCTGCATTTACATATACCCTAATAGTACTGACCTAATAGTCAGATTTAAAGAGTTAGTTCCCCCAAAAATTAAACTTATGTCATTAATGACTCACCCTAATGTCGTTCCTCACCCGTAAGACCTTCATTCATCATCGGAACACAGTTTAAGATATTTTATAATTTGGTCCCAGAGCATAATGCAGTCTATGCCCACTTTACTGTCCATGTCCAGAAAGGGAATAAAAACATCATCAAAGAAGTCCATATGTGACATCAGTTAGTTGATTAGAATCTCTTGAAGCAACGAACATAGATTTTGGTCCAAAAACATCAAAAACTACTACTTTATTCAGCATAGTCTTCTCTTCCGTGTTCCTCCAAAAAAATTCAAGCGGTTCATGAATCAGTGAATCGATCAATGATTCGGGTCGCCAATGTCACGCCAAACTGCTGAAATCACGTGGCATTGGCGACCCAAATCATTGAGTCATTAATGACATACATTTTATTTTTGGGTGAACTAACCCTTTAAATATATATTATATTATATTATATTATATTATATTATATTATATTATATTATATTATATTATATATATATATATATATATATATTCACCTGTAGCCATGCAAGTCAGTTGGAATGAATTGGCCACATCCAATTCAAATTTAATTTGGATTGTAAGGGGTGGTTTAAACCTTTTCCTAATCTGATCAAGAGGGCATGTAAACACTTGATCGGATTGAAAACTGAAACTGGAATGTACTGGGCAAGTGCAATGACATCGAAATGGCGGAATGACGAATGGCACGTAGAAGGAACTGTTGTTGTTGTTGAATGAATTGTCATAAAGGACTGTTGTGTCATTCTAAAAAAATTCTTCCACTCATCGCCTGTGAAGTGGAGCAGGAAAACATCCCACCAGGCCTTGTTGCAGACTTTTATCCACAGCGGTCTTGTTTTGAGTGCGGGAAGGGGCATTTTTACTGCTTGATAGCGCACAATTGTTCATGTACTTGTCTCATAAATAGGACCCGAAATAGATCAATATTAATTCTGCTCTTTACAATAAAGAAAATAAGCAATGCAAGAGAATAGTTTGTCCAAACAGAATAGTCTCTGTATATTTTTACAGTATCAAAAAAGGTGTGCATGTAAACATCTACATTTTAATGACTGATTTTAAGTTAGTAATAAAATGAGCAACAAAATAACAATACATATACAATACATGTCGAGTTTTTTATTTAGCATTTAGACTACAAGACTTGATGCACAGATCATTTGACATATTTTTATGTTGTCCATTGCTGTGAATCGGATTCAATTGCACATTTAAATATGGTTGTTAATTAATAAACTTTGCAATGAGTAGATTGCAGCATAAAAAAATACATATTACATAGCCTACAAGTTAGGGCTGGGCGATACATCGATTTTATCGATTAATTCGAGTTTGTAGTTTATGTCGATTTTTGTGAATGAAAATCGGTTCTCTCTTTAAAATCCGCCGACGCTCCCTCTGGGCTCCAGTAATGGCTCAGCCCTCCCCCGCGCATTTGCCAGTGCCACAGAGATACACAAACAACAAGGATAGCGTCTAACAACATACAGAATCATTGATTCAGTTTTTCACAGAACAATTAACAATACCCGCTGCAAAGTGTGTTTGAAGTCTGAACAAAACTGCGCTCATTTGAGCTGCGCGGACAACGAATGCAGTGCGAGTTCATACATGGGCCGATCTCGTGACAGACACGATACACAGCGCTGGAGATCGTGAGAGACGGTTTAAATTCACCACAGAATTAATAACATCGCTAACGTGATCTAGTGAAAGCGTTCGGCACAGAATTCTGTTATGAACCACAGATATCAGATCAAACAGAGCTGACATGGAGACAACATGAGCGAAGGTCAGGGGTTTCAGTCACAAATCACCAACATTCACCATGATTTACTGTAGTAAAACCACATCAATTTAATGTTGTTGTCATTATTTATCTTAGGATTCGTACAACCTTTTGAGATTGAAATTCAAGCACTTTCCAATGGTTTCGTACACTTATTTGTACACTTACTGCACTTATTTCCAGCACTTCAAAGCTCTAAATATCCAAAATATGCTATTTTTAATGTGATGGTTTGTAAAACTAAAAGTTTAAAGGGGTCTTTCTTGTGAAAGAAATTGTCTTTTAGTTTATTTTTTTAATGTTTAATTCATTTTGTGGCAAACAAGCATTTAAAAAAAAAAAAAAAGATATGCAGTGCCCACCACCACTATAACCAGCAGAAGAGCACTTGAGTTATTAGCCATTTCCACTCCCTAATATATGGAGAAAAGTACAAAGTCACCAAGTCTCATGAAAAACTAAATTACACAGAAAGCAAGTAAAGAGCTCATTAAATAATAACTGAAGCTGTCGGTCAGTTCAGTGTGAGACTATTAAAGAACAATGATAATCTATGTTTAATAAGAGCATAACATTTACATTTTCCCTAAACTTTTGAACATTAATGTTGTTAATAAAAGTTAATTTGATCTGCATATCAATTAATAAACCGTTGATATGTATACTGTATATTGCAGAAAAATATGGTGCCCATTTATACTGTGGAATAGTCAGGTTTATTCACATGCTGAAGGTTTTGCACCCCAGGTAGGCGCTACCAAGCCGCAAATATTTTACCTAAACAAAATAAAGTTAAAACTTGTTTTGAACAATTTCTTTGTCATGCAGATTGATTTTAAGTAGGAGGTAAAAAAAGAAAAAGAAAAAAGAACAAAAAAAATCAATTAAAATCGTAATTCGAATTCGAATTCGAAAAAAAAATCTGGGATCGCTGGCATTATCATTGAAACTGACAATTATTTAAATTCAACATGACGTGCAAGCCGCATTCTTGTGAAAACTCCTGTTATAATCAATTAAAATGTCTACACTGTGCAATGAATCTCTGACAATCAATGACAGTGTTTATACTTTATAATCAAAGGATTTACGAGAATGCAGAACTCACACTGAACAAAAACTGCAACTGATGCTACAAAACGCAACGCTACAAAAAGACGTTGTAAATAGAAACCTTTTCATTTCTTAAAATAATAAAATCCATCTTCACAAAGCAGTTTTGCAAACACTCAGGGGAGCGTTTTAAAGCAGCCGTTTTTCAACGTGCAACGGTACTGCAGAACGGCAGCTATAGTCCTATTCAATTATCGCATAAATCTTTGGCGGGTAAGATTCATTTTAAGGGGCCGCCAAAATATTTTCAGTGCACGAAAAACCATATTATTACTAATCCCAGTAATCTTGACTTTACACATGCTGCTAGGGGTGGGCGATATAGCCTCAAAATTATATCACGATATTTCAGGAATATTTGCGATAACGATATTTATGATATAGCAAAAAATATATGGAACAAAGTTTTATTGGTTATTGCAGCTGGTAGGCAGCAGCATTTATTAGTGCAAATAAAACCAAGGGCATTGTCCATCCTTTTCCAATGAGCTAATGTCAATGATGAGAGAATATATAATTCAAAGTGTAAATCTACTGACAAGGTACAAGTTACTAGTGTTTTCACTGGAAATCTTTAATATATATATATTTTATATATAGGCCTAGCCTATATAACATTTAGTTTAGCAATAACTAAAGTAATTTATGTCATGGTCTGTCTGAATATTCAATTCTGATTGGGACGGTGTACAAGCGCGCGCGCATATACACACGTCACTCTCATACAGAGATCGCGTTCCAGATTCAGGAGCACGGAAGCTAGTTATCAACGCCGCCCCGCGACTTTAAGCAACAAAATATCTAAGCTACTGGACCACTACATTATATTTCTCAGCAATGATAGGGTTACTCACTATTTTAAAATAATAAACGCACATCTGCATTGTTAAGAGAGACGCTGAACAGACACAGTCACGCATGTATCTCTCTCTCTCTCTCTCTCTCTCTCTCTCTCTCTCTCTCTCTCTCTCTCTCTCTCTCTCTCTCTCTCTCTCTCTCTCTCTCTCTCTCTCTCTCTCTCTCTCTCTCTCTCTCTCTCTCTCTCTCTCTCTCTCTCTCTCTCTCTCTCTCTCTCTCTCTCTCTCTCTCTCTCTCTCTCATTAAAATAAATGCTATAATCCATTCATTCAAATAAACGTATTTATACACTACTTACCTTATCTCTGTGTCTCATTCGAAGCGTGCACAATGCTAGATCTAACTAACTTAAGTCATAAGTGACAAAATAAACATCAATGTTACCCTTCCGGTTAAAAATTGCCATAAGCTGTTTATGCTATGATCAGTTGTCAAGAGAGCTGACCTCTTGTAACCAAGTAGCTCCCTTTTAGGTACTAAATCATCATCATCGGAGGCTGACATGCTTCTTGCTCTTCTCTCTCAGACAGGTGTTGTTGTGCGCGATAGGGAAAGTAAATGCGCCATACGTCATCGCGACACTGTATCGTTGATATCACGATATGACACTTTTTTTATCATGTAATGTTATACCGGTATTATTGCGGACGATATGATATGGCACACTCCTACATGCTGCTGTCCTTTACTATCTAAATATGTGTGGAACAACAGGAGCTTGCCTCTACAAACACTGCACAAAAAAAATAAGACTTCTTAGGTTGTTTTCACACTTGGTTCGATTGCCTGGACCGAACCAGAGTTCGATTGCTCCCCCCTCCGGACTGTGTTCATAGTATATTATTTGGTTCTGAACCGGGGTTCATTTGCGTAAAAGCAGCAGCTGTTTAACCAGTTGCTTAGTAAAGTAAGCCTAGACAGCGAGCGTAAAAGCGGCAAAATGCATAGCGTTGCTCCCATCACTTTTATATTTTTGTTTTTGAACCGTTGGTTGTGTTACCAGAGCTTCATGGCACTTGGTCTATCTGCCGCGAATGCACTGCAAATAATCTTAAGAACGCTGAAGAAAAGCAGAAATTTGATCTACAGCTCTGCTTGCAGTATGTCAGTGACGCTCGTCAAGTAAATGAGTGAAAAACAACACGTACGTCATTAATAGCGGTTCACTTCCACGATTTAGTACAATTGCTTTCATATCAGAAACAAACCGTACCAGAGTTCACATAAACCGAACCCCAGGCCACCTCTTTAAGTGAACTGCGGATGCGCACCAGAGTTCAGAAGGCGTTCACATCATTCAAACCAACTGAACTCTCACGTCAATCGAACCTGGGTGCGCACCAAAAGTGCTAGTGTGAAAGCACACTTAGTGTTCATATGATACTTTTCACTACAGTCGTACCAGGCAATAACAGATCAAAATATACCAGTTATACTGCAAATACCGGCCTTTCATAGCATTCACTCATCTAAAAATCATCACCTTTTATGAAGACTATCGTATATACAATATATTACTTCCAGTGTTTCCCACACATAGACTAATTTGGGACGGTGCCCCACAGAATCATTACACAGAACAATGCCATTACCCAGTGCCTATATGGCTCTTTAATAAATAATAGTAAAGTTGCTCAAAGTATTGCAGATCATAACTGCTTACTTATTTGTAGGTTTTACATTTGAATACATGTTTAGGCATGGTCAAATACTAGATTTTATCTAGATTTCAAATACTAGATTTCCATAAGGTATGATTAAAAACCAGTAACATTACAAATCTGGTTTAAATTGTTGGGTCTCTCCAGCCCTCACTGATGTCTTTACCCCAATCTAAGGGACAAAAAAATGCAGTGTGCTGTTGTGTTGGGTCATGATGAACCTTTAAAAAAAGGTAACCTTTCTTCATATAGGCTGGTCCCCTATGCAGATAAAGAATACTGCATGAAAACATTCCTTATAAAATATACAGTACACCTAACCCTGTCATAAAGTAATTGACCTGGAACTTGTGCCAAGTACATGTGCTTTACGGTAGTGACTACACTTGGTGCCTGAGGGGTATAAATCCCATTCAATTTTAATTGTTTGTTGATTAAACACGATGCTGTCGATGAGATGAGATTAGATGAGATGAGATAGCATTCTCTTCCCTGCCTTTGTATGCAGATGTGTGACAGGGTTTCATCTGCCTAGAAGTCGATCCCATGCCCTCGGCTTATGTGTCTCATCACGGCTGTGAGTATCTCTTTCTTTCATCTGTCACTTTGAGTTGAAGAACGACTGGATATCATTAAGCTCTGTGGCTACACTTGCTTGTTTGTGGTATTGACACACTTTCTCTGACTTTACTGCATCAGTGAAATCAGTGTATGGTATCTTATACTGTATAAAACACATTTAAAATGTATTTTCCCCACTTTGCCACAGGGTTGAAAATTATACAAAATAGAAGTAAAAGAAGACCTCTTTTAGTTTACCCAAAAGTGAAGACACCTGTACTTGATAATATATTGATTATCATTTTCTAATGTTCACAATAGATAGCAATTTCTTTACTATTAGAAATTCTTTACAAGAAAAAAACTATGCCTGTGAATCATTTGTCTATGATAAGTTTGTTAATAAATCTTAGGAGAACAGAGTTTGAAAAGAAATGTGTGGCCTCTAAACAGTGATCTAATTAAGCTGAAGTGTGTCTGTGTCAAAGTTTAGCAAATATAGACATATACCCGGTAATCATCTGTAAAACCTAAGAGTTTCTACAGGTTTGATCTGAGAAAAAAATGCATTAGGGAAAATGTACTGTGCCCAATTATTCGTGCATCTAACAAAAAAAACTAAAAAAATAACTTGTGAGTCTCCTTAACATATAATCCACCATCACTATCACTTAAATTTCCTAATATTCCCCTACCAATCTACAAGTTGCATAGAAAACCATTTGTAAAACAGTGCTCGAGTCTGGGAGTACTTCATATATCATTTTCAACAGACACGTTTCAAGTGTCGTCAGAATATATTAGATTAACTTTTTATGCTTAGTTGAACTTGCTCTCTATTCATACAGGAAATTGTTGCTTCAATAAAAGCTATCTATTTCCATTAAAAAGTAGGCAGTCAAATTTCAGAAAATACACAGTGTAATTGACAGCTACAATAACAAGAATTATTTCAGACCCAAGGGCACAGTGTTGTGGCTTCGTAAGTGAATGCCTATATGTTAAAAATACAAGTAGTCTAATTTTGTGGCGAGCAGAGGTAAGCAGAGTGGCCACCTGTAAATGCGACTGGAACAAAGCATTTTGTTCAAGGAGAGATGCAATAAACATGGGCAACACATTGAGTATGTGCATGATTTTTATCACTGCGGGTGCACTTTATAAAAACGATGCCATAACAATTTTCTCTAGAAAACGCTGTGCTTCTATAGGATTTTTTTGGTTGTTTTGAATTTGCCTTCTAAACCTTATGTCGAGTTTTTACAAACCGTCAATTAGAGCAGTTCTTCACCCTAAAATAGTACAGAGCTATTCTATTTATATATATATATTTATTTTTTCCTCCAATCTTAAGTAGACCTAGTATGCTATCTAGGTGACATTATTTTAAAGAGCAGTTAAATATTACATATTTAAAAATCATACATACATGCATATGTGTGTTGCATTTAACATGAGTTATGTTAAAAACAAAAAATATCTATATGATAATGTAATTTGCCTGTAAATGAGGGATTCTTTTTATATGACCAGAGACAATGGGAATGAGAATGTATATTTTTTTAGATATAGACTTATAGGTCATGTGCACCCATCACTCTCAAAAAGAATACGTTAATTCTTAACACATTATGATTATTTAGTGTTATACAAGTTGTCATTTTAAGTAAAAAACAAAAAACCAAGGAAATAAGGGAATGAGTTAATGTTAATTATTATCTAATCACATCGCTGCTTGCGTCACCTTGTGAGATGTTATTCTTCTCAAGCAGGTTTCCTTACACTTTTCATCAACTTTTCATCCTCGGTGGATCTCTTCATGGAGGTAAGCAAAATATCTGTATTTGTATAGATTTTCAAGATGCCTAATAATAATTCGAAGGGCATTTTAGCCAGAAAATTACTTCTCGCTCTCTCATTGAACCACATTGTGTAAAAGGCCTAACAAGTTAACATTATCTCAGACACTTAATTGTTCTGCTATATTCGTTATGTGTATAAATAAAAAAATGTCTTTATTTGCACTCTTGCAGCTTTGAATGAAAGACTTGCCTGAAGCCCTTAAGGGCAGGTATAGAAGAGGTTTAATCTCCCCGACCCTCACTTGTAGCCTATGCTCTGCATTCAAATAAATACATAAATAAAAAATGATTCATGTTTAAGATGCTGTCAAATTCCACATTTTTAATTTAAACATTATTTACCGTTAACTCCTCAGGAACTCAGGTAGCATTGTTAATGTTTAAATTACTATATTTTGATTGCTGACTTTTTTGAATGTTCACTATTTTTTATGTAAATGTGGCAGGATTAATAAATTCTATATCAACTGCATACGAGTTTGTGGTGCTTTTATTCCATACAAGTTGTTCAATTGGATAAAAAAAACTAATTGTATAACTACAACACACAGTGTGTAAAAAAATAGATAGGAAAAGAGAGGAATAACGCATTGGTTGATTTAAAAGTAACACAAAATGTATCTAGACACAAAGGGTATGTTAAGAAACAACACAGGCTGTGTTGTTTTTTTTAACACATATTTTTTAAAGAGTGTTGGGTCCACTCCAGACTTAAACATCAGACCCAAAGACTCTTTTCTTCTGATTTTTAACAATACCCTGACAGTATGGCTTTTGTGCTGTCATCTATTCAAATGTGTCCCTCCCTTCCTGCATAAAACTGTTGAGTTTCATGAAAGCAAATGACCAAAAAAAAAAAAAACTGCTCTGCACTAAAGTCTGCCATTTCGCAAATGAGAATAAAATATGAATAAAGTTATTGGTGAACTTTCTGGTTGGTAAAAAAAAAAACCTCACCGTGACCTAACAGCTATTACAATGCAGAGTATTTATTAGTGTTAAACTGATAAAGTCTTTAACCGATCGCTATAGACAGTCAAGATGCACTGCACACAATAGAAAGGGCCTGTGTGGTTGTTCTGAAAGCTGAGCTCACTGCATCAATACAGAAATACACAGTGAGAAATAAAGGATTACCTCAAGGGGAGACAGAAGAGAACAAACACAGGATTTTCAGTGGTCTTCTAACAAGAATGCCACAGTGAAAAGCCAGGGGCTGAAAATAGCATGTTAACAGCTCATGTCAGTCAGTTGTTGACAAGAGGCCTGCAATCTCTCAGTGTAGTGCCTATCAATATTCTAAACACAGCTCCTTCAGTAGAGCAGCTCAAGACAAGACCCTAACATATGTACAAGAGTCCCCTCTCCACAATAAGTAGACCACCGGCTGTCTACTGAGTGCTTGGCTGATTGCTTTAAAACTTTGAAAAAGTTAAGGGACATCAGTCTACTAGTCAAGATGCAAACAAGTTAGTGGGAGCAAGAACACAACGTTATGAGAAAACTTAATGTCTAAAATGGATCTGACAATCATAATCGGGAGGCTGTAAATCTTCTTGTAGTACGTTGGAAAATCCAATACTTTGTTTGTAAAAGTAGTTGTGTGGTGACAATTACTAATTGCATCTTTGAAAACGTTCTACACATTTTATTACCAGAGAGAGCCAACTTGAGTCATTTCGCTCCTTAATGTCAGACCAATAGAAGACGGCATTTATGTCTCAGCAGGCAAATCTTTATCTCTATTAACACAGCAGCAATTTTTTGTCAATTTTGACCAGGCACTGAGAATGTCTGTTCTAGCCCTGTGTCTTGGTAGCTAGTTTACTTTTTGACATTTAGCCTAAATGAAAATCTGCCTCAAATGTTAAAGCTGTTTCCCTGGTTACACTCGAGGCATTGAGATGTTTTCGCTTTAAAATAGTCGTGCCAAAATAAGATCCATTGAATGTCATGTTGACAGTGACTGACGTAAGCACAAGGTGTAATTTTGATGTTGACATTTATGACATATTGCATGTGTCAATGGGGGTCTGATCAGGATTTACCAGTTGTCGTCAGTCAAAGCTGAACATGTATCTTAAAAATGACAGTGCTCATTACCTTGTTCAAACAAAGCCTAAGTTGTTGCATTTTCTATTAGGAACTTGTTATTTAGAGCTGGTTCTCTGTCTCTTCAGCTTTGAGTGATGAGAAACTCTTCAACATTTCATTATCTCTGACAGCGTACATCGAATATCTACCTATTTAGATGATATCAACTCTACTACTGTCTTCTGAACACCATAATTATCTTAAAAAAGATGGAGGGCTGTCTCCAATGAAAACTGAGTCTAATTGTAAAAGCACACATACTTTCATTTCAAGACACCGTTGCTTGCAAAATTCTTTCATTACTCATTTTTGCAAACAACACTTCTGCACCTCTTATAAAACGTAAAAAATGTAAACATCTGGGAGAAAGAGTTTTACATCCATGCAATTAGCCTTAAAATAACACCAGTCTAATGAACCATGGCTGAATGTTGTATGCAAGTTGTTATAAAGAATGCATATATCATTATTCATTAAAAATGTTCTTGTTTCTTTATAAAAGAAGTGGCTTTAAAGGGATAGTTCACTTTAAAATTAAAATTCTGTCATCCTTTACTCACCCTCAAGTTGTTTCATACCTGTATGAATTTCTTTCTTCAGCTGAACACAAGAAAAGATATTTGAAGAATGTCAGTAACCAAACAGTTAACTGGAGCCATTGACTTCCATTGTATTTTTATTTTTTCCTACTATGGAAGTCAATGGCTCCAGTTAACTGTTTGGTTACTGACATTTTTCAAAATATCTTCCCTTGTGTTCAGCTGTAGAAAGAAATTCATACAGGATTGAAACAACTTGAAGGTGAGAAAAGGATGAGAAAATTTTCATTTTAAAGTGAACTATCCCTTTAGTTTAAGATAAATCCCTTGTTAGGTTTTTTCAGGACCCTTGGTTAATTATGTTTGCAATCAAACAACTAGCCTATCTAAACCATTGCATGGCTTGAAGACATTAAACCTCAAAACTACGCACTTAAAAGGGTCATGAACGGGATTTAAAAAAAATGTTATACTGTTGTCTGATGTCAATTAATGGTGTTTGTTTGGTTTTACATTCAAAAACATCATAACTAATAAGTAATAGGCTATATTCTTTCCTGGTTTGAGGCTCTCTCATGAACGCTGGGCTTTAATGGGCGTGCCGTACTGGAGACTTGGAAGTAAACGCCCACTGCTACAATTGGATAATATTTGCATATTCAATAAGCTTCAGCTCCCCTATCAGTACATGTGTGAATTTCTTTTTTAAAGCATGTGAGGAAAAGCTCAAAGGGCTCGCAAAATGTCGTTATCAAACAAACACAATGATTAAGCTCCCAATCACCTGCGAGAGATGGGAATGTAATGTTTCATTACTATATCCGCAAATCGTACACACACGTGCGTGCGCGCCCTTCAAATATTAAGTCAAGAGAGTGAAAACACACATCAAGAAAGGAATGTTGGCAGCCCGGGCTTAAGTTTTGGTAGCCCGTCTGAAAAACACATAGCCCTGGGACCTGGCGAGTAGGGATGTTAACCGATGACCGTTTGACCGATGGTTGACCGTATCAATGATCTCTAAATTAGGCTATTATAGACAGTGGACTAAACGCTACTACAGTTAGCCGTCTCATTTTAAAATCTTTTTGTGTGAAGTGAACGAATCCCTCACACTATTTTTCATAACTCGCCTGTTTGTACTTAATAAACCTTTGGCACGCTCACAAGGTTTGCAAAAAGTAAACAGGCTAAAACACTCGAGGTTAGAGCCAGGGCAGACGACAGTATGAAGCGTACATTCTGCATAAGATGGGCTTACATTTGGAAATATATTACAACTACATTTCAGTGGTAACACAGAAGGTGTTGATCATCATCTTTCAGTATTATTGTTAGCACTACCTCGAACTAAAGCGCGTCTCTCTTCGGAGCTGTCATTTTATTAAATGAGCCGCGGCAATGTTTCAAATGAGCTTCTAACGCTAGACAAATGCCTTTATTTTCAACGCGATCACCTTGTACCCAAACCATTTCAAAACTAAGGAGCCATTTGTTTGTCGATTACAAACAAGCTCCTCTGCGCCGCATTTGCGGGACTCATGTTTCGCGCTGTAGGAGATTTTAAAAAAGTGACGTGAGTGGAAGGGAGGCAGCGGCGCTGGGACAGTGTGTGTGTGAGAGCGGGAGGCAGAGTGGCAGAGAGATCATAGAGAGAGGCGACAGAGTTGGGAAAATGCAGGCGCGGCTCGCAGCTGTTACTTCAAATAGCACAGCATATTTGAAACTAATCGGTTAACCGGTTTACAACCGGCTAATGAGGCTCGGTGGTCGGTCAAGAAAATGTTTCGTTTTCGCCATCCCTACTGGCGAGCCCTGGCCTTTACATGTCAGAGTCTGGTTAGTGATCACGAATCGTAGTACAACACCTCAAATAAAGGATTCTTCAGCCTTTACAGTGTGCCAAGTTATGTTCCGTTGGACACATACACATAATCAATATAATCTTTTATATTGATTATACAGCAGTGCAGCCTAGTGAACGTGTCCTTAAATGGACAGTTCACCTCTAAAATTATGTTAATAAAATCAAATAAAAAAAGACATTTAATACAGTAGGTTTTTTTTATCAATGTGGTATATTGAAGACTATGTAGTTTTAATTTTAGCATACATTTATTTATTCAATTTTATACTTAAAAGCTACTGTACATCTTTCTATATATTTATTTTATATAATACACTGGGAATGTGTACAAGGGTTTTTTAAGTAAAGATTTAAAGGGGGGGTGAAATGCTGTTTCATGCATACTGAGCTCTTTACACTGTTAAAGACTTGGATTCCCATCCTAAACATGGACAAAGTTTCAAAAACTAATGTTGGACGTTTGATGGAGTATTTCTGTGTTAAAAATACTCCTTCCGGTTTCTCACAAGTTTCAGAGAGTTTTTTTCGAGTATGGCTCGGCTTGACGTTAATACAGCGGAAGATCCTTGTATGGGCCGTACGGGCTCTTCTCCCGGTAGGGTGCCCGCGCGTGACTAGAGCGAGAGAGGAAATACACGCCCCATAAACACTCTTTCAGCTGCAGATCCAGTCGTCGTTATAGTCCGTGCCGCGCTCCACTTTATTCCTATGGGTGACATCAAGCGACTTCAACGCTTCAGCACAGCATTCCGGGAAGGCAGCGCTGCATTTGAACCGATTTGAACGCAGAAATGACAGGAAGCTTCACAACATCGCTTCAGTCGCGTCGCAAAGTGGATCTCCACCGTTCACTGCTGCCAGGACTTTACCAAATCATACCAAAGAAGTGTGTTTTTGACAGAGTGGTCCCAGCGATAAAGGTTCGGTCCTGCTTTGGAAGCAGCCGGTGAGTAAAACTGCTTCAAATGTCTGTGCTGTTGGCTATCGTCACGTGAGTAAACATCAGTAAACGACACGATCGCGTGCTTCGTCATTCAAATGCGCTAACGGTTACTCTATTGTTGTTCTATGTATAACGTTACACTAGTCTGACGTGCAAAACCGTTTTGCTTGCTACTGCTAAGGTTTAGTAGCATACAATAGTCCATAAACCGAATCATGTCCTCATAAACTGGGAGTAATGACACCAAAAAATGCTGACAGGCCACTAAATACAGTACATACCACAGAGACGGACGTCCTGCTGTTGCTGTTTCTCCTGTTCAATTTATTTCAGCCTCCGAATGATTCTGGATCATATATCTATTAGCTGAGATCGATAGCCATTGGGCTTCTCCACGCTTGAGGACGTCACCCCTTTGCGCGCTCGTCATTCTTTAGCTCCGCCCACTCAATATGCCAGGCGCTCGGTTTTTTCCGGAAAGACTCGTTACAGCCCATATTTGTTTTATAAATATAAAAGAAACTAAAGACTTTTCGGAGATATGAAGGATGCAATACTACTCTATAGGTACTCAAGATTGACTGAAACTGAGTGTTTCACCCCCCCCTTAAGTTTAAGTAAGGGTTTTCACGTGTATTAAGTAAAATAAAGAAAGAGTATTGCATAAAATAAAAAATTCCTTAACCTTTTTCTGTTCCTGTCGCCTAAAAATATAAAACTCGCCAAAAAAAACTAACCGAAAAACCGCGGTTAAAAACCGAGGTATGTATTGACAAGACAAGACAGAGCTTTTGATATGATGATATTGGTATTATTTTGATATGAAACAACAGTCTCAACTTTTAAAATCTGTCAATTTTACCACAAAATTTTGGAAACAAATCTGTCATGCAACGTTAAAAAGCGCTTTATTATAGCATCTCAGGGCGGCAGTGGCCCAGTGGTTCATGTAGGTTGTCTACAAACTGAAAAGTTGGTGGTTCAATCCCTGGTTCTACCTGACCAAGTGTCGAGGTGTCCATGAGCAAGACACCTAACCCCAGCTGCTCTCGACGAGCTGGATAGCGCCTTACACGGCTGACTTCGCCATCGGTGTATGAATGGGTGAATATGAGGCAAAAATGTAAAGTGCTTTGGATGGACATAGGGTCTGTTAAAAGCGCTATATAAATGCAGTCCATTTACCATTACCATTTAAAGCGGCACTTGAACCGATCCTCTCTTCCTCTTAACTACTCGTTACAGCACCAAATAAACATAAATCAACATCAGAAGGTATGTTGAATGATACATTACAACTGCAGAAAGATGTCAATAATACAGCTTGTAAACAATGTCAACATAATGTTGCATTTACCTCAGAAAAGCCATTCAATGTCCATAAACTTGACAGTCAGCTAGACATTTGTATTCTAGAGAGAAGCATTTATTTTAAAATATACACTATATCAAAAAGTTTTTATAATAGCATTTATAATAGCAAATCTGTTAAAGAAATATACCAGCTGACTGAGTTCCTTATATAGTTTAAAGAATTAGTTTAACAGTAATATGTAGAGTACCTAATATACAAGTTAATATTGAATCAAACTGAATCTATATATAATAAAAATTATATAATAATAATAATAATAATAATTCACAATTAATTTAATGATTGAAATTTGTGTCAGGGGCAAGAATTAAAAACACAGTACCAGTCATTGTAGAAGTTGGTCTATTGATGACTTCTGAGGACAGAACACCTGAAAGAGATTAATTTGTATTTAGCTGACTCGAAGTTTATTAAATCAACATCTTCAAAAGCTGTGATTTCCTTGCTTATTTATAGTTAGAATGTTTCACTCAATATAAAAAAAGAAGAAGTAAAAGCTGAATAATCAATCAAAGCTTTCTGATTAATTGCTGAAATAATTGACTTTAAGTCGATTAATCTTTCTAATTAAGGATGTAAATTTACACAAATTCCCATGATTGAACAGCATTCCAATTAACAAACAATTAATAGAATAATCATTAACCTTAAAGGGATACTTCACTGCTTTTTCATATTAAACTATGTTATTCCTTTAATTAAAACGAGTTGATACATACCTCTCTCGTCTGAGTGTGTGCACTTAATCTCTCTGGCTTGCGGTGATATTCTGATAGCATTTAGCTCAGCCCACTAAGACCAGTTCATTCACTATGGTACCAAACAGAGATCAAGTTAGAAGCAACCAAACACCTTCACGTTTCTCCTATTTAAACACAATTACACTAATAGTTGAACATTCGAGCATGGTGACACAAAATAAAACATGGCGCTTTTCTAAGCGGATTAAAAAGGAGAACTATAATGTATGGCAGAATAGCACTTCTGAGAGTACTTCGACTCGGTGCAGTAAAAAGACTCGGCTGAAACATCTTCCTTCACATCTCTCATTTCTGTCAATAGGGGGGAGGGGGAGATGTGAGGGAGGATGTTTCAGCCAGGACATTTTACTGCCTGAGTCGAACTATAGTTTCAAATACTGTCACGGAGACCGCTGAATGTGCTATAAACGGTATCATGTTATCATTGTTGTATTGTATTTTAATTTAAAACACAAATCGCAATGTTTGCAATAAAAATTATCACCATTTAAAGTAAAATAATCCCAAATATAACCACGGCGTGCATTGCTGGTCAGCATGACTAAAGTTGGGTCTTATAAGATCTTATAAAAATTACTTTAAAGTATACAAACAGAAGGGACAACCGGCAAGAAGAAATGTGGCTTATAGTGTATGGACTGCTTTGATGTTTAGATAAAGTTGTGGAGAAAGTATTCACAGCGCTTCACTTTTTTCACATTTTGTTATGTTACAGCCTTATTCCATTCATTACATTAAACTTATTATTTCTCTCAAAATTCTACAAACAATACCCCATAATGACAACGTGAAAGAAGTTTGAAATATTTGCAATTCATTTAAAAAATAATAGTAATAAAAACATAAGTAAGGCTACATAAGTATTCACAGCCATTGCTCAATATTTAGCTGAAGCACCTTTAGCACCAATTATAGCCTCAAATATTTTTGAGTATGACGCTACAAGTTGGCACACCAATTTTTGGGCAGTTTCACCCATTCTTCTTTGCAGAGCACCACCATGGTGGCTGAGTAACACTGGCAGTGGTCGTCAAACTATTTTTTTTGGTATGTGAATGTTAAACAAATAATAGGTTTGCAATTAAAGGACAACTCTGGCAAATTTTTAAGTTTATCTTGATCGTTTTATCTTTGTGAGTACAGTCTATAGGAAAAAAAACGAACCGGATTGGTGCTTGCAACACGGAGTTATTACAGTTAATGCCCTGAGCCTCCCCTCAGCAAAAACGGCAGCTTTAGGGGCATAAACGTAAAGGGTGTCTTTGGGCCTCTTAACAGACACAAAATGCAATTAAAATGTCTGTCCAACATGAACAGGTCCCTTACATGACAACGAGATGCGTTTAACCACTTAGCCATACCTGCTGCGCTATATTTGAAGTAACTGCCGCAAGCCGCGCCTGCAATTTCACAACACTGTTGCATCTGATCTCTCTGCCGCTCTGCCGAAAGGCTTGTTTATACTTGAAGTGTCCGCCTGAGCGCGAGGGTGCGTGCGGCAAAAACGACATTAACATGGAGGGGGCGGTCGTGCGCGTTGTGTCCGCAAAACCTCATTTCGCCTGGTGGTGTGCAGCGGATTTTTTGTAACTCCGCGCGCAGCTATTTTTTTTATTGAATCATTTCAAATTTGTGATATTTTTACCTTTTATAAAGGACATTTCCCCCATAAACTTATCAAATATAGGCTATGCTTCAGGTTTAATTTTATATTGTTACATTTGATCAATACATTAAATTAAATTAAGACACTATAAGGGCTGTTAACAATAAAATTAAATAATTTACACTGAAAAATTACTACTAAAATAAACTGCATTAAATAATGTTTTGAGATTTGTAGTTTTGAATAGACAAAAAAGAAATGTTGGAAAGTATGTTTAAACATGAAACTAAACCTCCAGTAGCTGGCAGCAGGTGACCGTCTTAATGAGTCAGCCATTGAGTCGTTCATTCAAACGATTCATTCAAACACTGAATCGTTCTGTAACACACTTGTTGCTGTGAAACTGCTGTGTGTGAACGATTTTAACAGTGCGACCTTGTTATCGTCATTTCATCATATATTATTATCCACTATCGATCGCCACTTACACTAAATTAATGCACAATCATTCTTGCATTTTGGTGATTCGCTAGTTATTTTTTGTTTTAATCAGGCTCTTGTCCGTCGAGGAAAGTAAAATTATTTTTCACTTGTCCCTTCAAAAAATCCACTTGTCCCGGACAAGCGTTAATGTCGAGCCCTGATTTAAGAGATCGTTAATTTAGTGCATATTTTGTTCTCCTGTCACAAGTAATAAAATCAAGCCAAGGTTTACTGAGTTTTACATGATTCTTTTGTAGTGTGGGTTTTGGTGAAATGTACTAAAATAAATATAATCACCTGTGTACATTAGCCCACTTCTTCTCAACGCTTTTTCCTGTTGGTTTATAGAACAATTTCTCCGAGTCCCCCTTTGTCGTTTCAAAGAATAGCACAACGGCGAGAACGTCAAGTATAAACGCCTCGTCCATTTGGGGAGGAGCGCGCGTGGTCAGCGGAGGCTTGCGCAGCAGAGCCAGGCGAAAGTATAAACAAGGCTTTTCACACACACAGACAGACACACACACACACATGAACTTTGTTCACACAGCGCTCATCCCGGTTCGAACCCTGCAATGTTACTAGGTCCCCGACCAGGGTTCAATTCGGGAATCAATTCCGGGACGTGGTTCCTTTCACACAGAAGGCGACCCGACAATGTTCCGGGAATATTGCGGGTCCGACGTGCAGTGTGAAAGGGGCTTAGGAGAAATTACATACTTTACCTTTAGTCATGTTTCTTGGCAGCAAAAGTGTGTGAGTGTGTGTGTGTATGTGTGTGTGTGTGTGTAAACATAGGCTTTATAATTATTATCAGGAGATAAACGCATTAGGGTGCTTTCACACTAGCACTTTTGAAGCGCACCAGGGTTCGATTGACGTCAGAGTTCGGTTCGTTTGAATGATGTGAACGTGGTCTGCCGAACTTGGGGCGCACACCCGAACCATAGGCTACCCGAGTCCCCTTAAAGAGGTGGTCTGGGCTTCAGTTCATGTGAACTCTGGTACGGGTCATTGTTGATGTGGACGCAATCGTAAATCGCTATTAATGAAGTATGATTTGATAAAAATGTTTGTTTTGTGTGTGTTTCACTCATTTACCTGATGAGCGTCACTGACATACTGCAAGCAGAGAGCTGTAGATCAAATTTCTGCTCGTCTTCAGCGTTCTTTAGCATTTGCGATGCATTCGCGGCAGATAGACGCAAGTTCATGTAACTTACTGAAGCTTTGGTAACAAAACCAACGGTTCAAAAACAAGTGACGGGACCTTCACGCTCGCTGTCGTTACTAAGCAACCGGGTAAAGCTGCTGCTTTGATGATACTATATGAACACAGTCTAGCAGAGGAGGGGGGAGCAACTGAACTCGGGTTTGGTCCAGGCAATCAAACAAAGTGTGAAAACCTTACTGTCTCTCTCTACTGGGACAACTAACCAAAAATAGACCCTTTTCACAGACTGTGATGATGCAGTCTGAAGTTCTATCAAGTCAAGTAAGTTAAGTTTTTTCATGTACATTTAATACTATAATATACTCTGTTATATTACCTTTGCATTGCTGCAAGGGTTTTTGTAATGCCTTCCAGGCAACTCATAAACCGTGATTTTCCAACCTTCTACCTGTGAAACTGCACTGGAACGGCCATTAAAACCTAGTTACAATTTCCGGTCCGAATTCGAAGTATGGGCACTCTAACGGCTGATATTGCCCACAACCCATTGCGAGTTGGACGAGGATTCGATTAGAACTACAAACGCGGATAAAAAGCGTTACCGTGCGGTCACACCGCCGCCGGCGAAAGCGTCAAAATTCGCTCTTGCCGCCCTGACAACGACGCTGTAGAAAGCTCCGTGGACGTGCTGCCGCTCTGACGTAGATCGAATGTTTTTTCTTTTTTTAAACTGTATTTAAAGAGGCCGCAAATCAAACAAGAATGTTGATGGATTGGATATACTAACCACAAGAAGGGTATAAATTAACTTCATGAAATCGTTTAAATGTGAAAGTAAGAATTAATTGCATACCCGCTGAACAACAAGCGTTCTAGCGCCTGTAAAATAGTGTTGCGCGACTTCTTAACAGATTCAGATTGTTTTATTTAATGCCATGTGAGCATTCAAAGCTATTTTCATGGCAAAAATTCAACTACAACAATACAAATATCATATAAATACAATAAAAAACAAAACAGCAAGACATATTATACAAGATGTTTTAAATTAACATATGATAAAAAATCCAAAACCTTTTCAGGCATAATCTCATTAAATACGTCATTAAGTGAAGTCGACTTCTTAACAAATTACAAATCACTATGAATGATCTTGTCATAAATGATAGGGAAACCCGCACAGCAATGATCAACCTCTCCTACAATTTGCTTGGGAACTAATGTGGTCGGAACCAAAGTTTACAGGCCTGCGTTATCTGGATTTCTCTCAAGCGCGGCACTTCTACATTCTGACTGGTTGCCGCCTGTTGCCGCCGAACCGCGTCATAGCTCATTACCATAAAGTTGAGCTGATTTCAACTCTCCTCGATGCCCAAATCGTTCAAGACGCGCCGCTCTCACCGGCGTCAAGACCAATCCTGTCCCCCCTGTGAAATTGTGTCCGCTGGTAGCGGTTTTAAATGCCTGATCAAAAGTTGTTATACATGGCTCTGGACAATCAATTGTTTAAAAATAACTAAATAATAAACTAATAAACTATGAATTCATTGCCATACTAAGTACACACGCAAAACATTTATTTGAAATATTTAATTGATTGCTATAATGGGAGCAAAAAAATTCTGAATTATATACTTATATAAGCACTTTAGCTTCAGTTATATACTACTAATATATGAAACATATGCTTTGTAAGACATTAAAGACTATTTTAACACAATATAAACAGCAAAAATCAAAACGCGATTGTGTAAGAATTGTAATCAGGCTCTGAACAGAATACCTATTAAAATTTATTTCAGCCAATAGAATCGCTCTGGGGGTCCTTGCGGACACGATTTCACAAGGGGACAGGATTTGTCATGACACTGGCTCCCATTGAAAACGAATGACTTCCGGCCAGCTTGCCGCTCTCGCCGCCGGCGGTGTGAACGCACAGAAAAAACTACAAACATGACGGATGTGCGAGTAAGACGGTTAAGTAGAGAAGTTTAGAGAAAGGGGTTTGAGTGACCAACTATCAATATTTAACCTGACAAAAATATATTTATTCAGTGTTGTCCACATTATATTTCACCTGCTGTAGCAGCATTGTGAACTTTTTTAATGACACGTTTGGCCATTAACTTTTAAATGCATCATTATATTTAAACTGCAAACACATGAGGAGAGTCTCTGACCCACAAAGACCCACACGTCAGATCAACGAGCGGCTACATTTCACTCCGATACGGTAGGAGATTAAACTGAATGTGGAGGATTTGAACTGTGACGAATCTGACGATGATTGACAGGGCAGATAAACGGTGACAGGATGCACGTAACTAAGCGAGTCCGTTAAAGATGGCGAAGTAGTATGTCCCGAAGCTTGCATACTTTTCTGCTACACACTCAAAAGTATATACCTTTTATTCACAAAAAGAGTACATACTTTTAGGACGTAGTATAAGTAGGCGAATTGGGACGCAGCACGTGACTTCGCACCCGTAAACTCGTACTTGATCGATGTAGGAGTTCTGACGTCACATAGCCCGATCGTGGTGTTCTTTTTACTTATGAACAATTCATGCAAAAATTATCTTTTCCAGTCCCCCCAAGACAATATGCCATTGTGTTTGGTGCAATACCTTTAGTAAAGTCTGGCCCTAAAGGTTCTTTAGAGTCTCTTCTTTTTGACAACACTAACTTATTTATTGACCAAACTCTGACTCTCTTATTAATAGATCTCAAATTTCTTTACCTGCTTGTGTGAGTTTTTGGAATAACATATTTAGTGATATAGAATGGGAAGAGTTTTGGCTTCTTCGACAAAAATTCTTCTTATCTAACAAAGTCGTTGAAGTCTCTATTAAAATTATCCATAATGGTTATCCAACAAATTATAAAATTGCTAAATTTAATAATAGTATTTCACCCGATTGCTCTTTTTGCCTTCAGTATGAAGAGACGATTAATCACTTATTTTGGGACTGTACTTACTGTAAAGTCTTTTGGATTGATTTTTCAAATTTTGTAAAATTTTATTCTCTGAATTTAGATCCTTCTCATTGTAAATGTATTATTAATTTACTGCTTTATTGTGCTAAATTTTACATTCATAAATGTAAATTTAAAAAAAAAAACTCCCTACTTTATTTTCAGGAAAGATTTTGATATGTATGTAAATTCTTTAAGAAATTCCAATTAATGTATTGCATGTAAGACTCTTTCTTGGTGCAAGTCCTTTAAGCTTATATAGCTTGCTTTTGGATTTTTGTAACCCTCATTGTTATTTTGTCCTTTGTAATTGTTGTTGTTCGTTTGCATAATTAAAAAATAAAATAAAAATAAAACGTACGGTGTTTATGGAAGTCATGCATTAAAAAGCTAATCGTTTATTAAAATAAGGTAGGCTATTACTTTAACCTTATTTATCCGCAAATGTTATGCATTATCAGCAGCTATTGTAGCTAGTTTCCAGTCCATTAAATGCAAAAAAATAAATTAATACCAAATACATTTCCAAATATACAAATGATGTAAAATAAAAGGTATACAACTTCTCTTGCATTATGCGCATTTTTTCTCCACCGTTTCCCTCAAATAGACAAGGAGTAAGTTGCTTTGCTTTGTTTACATTATCAATTCCTGGCGCTCATGCAGATTGGCGTGACTTTGCCTGGAACGCTACAAAGCAGGTGAGTCGTGGTTGAAGTAGGGCTGGGCGATATGACGAAATATATCGTCTGGACGATAGAAAATGTCTATCGTTTTATATAAGGCTCTATCGCTTACGCCACGATAAGGCGTTTACGGCAGAATTTTACGTCAAGATGCACCTCACGCCACGGCATGCCCATTCACGCTGCAATACATAAACAAACATGAAGGAAGACGGTAGTAGACGCGGTTCAGACCAGGGTAATTCTCAGAGTAATTATGCCAGAATAGTGGTATAAGCGCTCAAAACAAACTTCAGACACAGGCGCTGCAACGGGCTTTTACGCGTGGCACACTATAGCCATATATTGAAATATTTTAATGGCAGGTGTAGGGATGGCGAAAACTAAACATTTTCTCGACCGACCACCGAGCCTCATTAGCCGGTTAACCGATTAGTTTAAAATATGCTGCGCTATTTGAAATAACAGCTGCGAGCCGCGCTCCCTCTGTCTCTCTCTCGCTCTCTCACTCACACACACACGCGCTGCCGCCTCCCTTCCACTCACTTCACTTTTTTAAAATCCCCCACAGCGCGAGTCCCGCAAACGCGCCGCAGAGGAGCTTGTTTGTAATCAGAGGACAAAT
This sequence comes from Pseudorasbora parva, assembly GCF_024679245.1. Classification (NCBI taxonomy): domain Eukaryota; kingdom Metazoa; phylum Chordata; class Actinopteri; order Cypriniformes; family Gobionidae; genus Pseudorasbora; species Pseudorasbora parva. Next base: position 30,560,114 of record NC_090174.1, on the reverse strand, counting down.
GGCTCCTTAGTTTCGAAATGGTTTGGGTATAAGGTGATCGCGTTGAAAATAAAGGCGTTTGTCCAGCGTTAGAAGCTCATTTGAAACATTGCCGCGGCTCATTTAAGAAAATGACAGCTCCGAAGAGACGCCGCTTTAGTTCGAGGTAGTGCTAACAATAATAAAGAAAGACGATCAACACCTTATGTGTTACCGCTGAAATGAAGATGTAATATATTTCCAAATGTAAGCCCATCTTAAGCGAAATGCAAGCTTCATACTGTCGTTTTGCAAACCTTGTGAGCGCGCAAACCCAAACGCTGTGACCTCGCGCCAAATGTTTTTATTGGTTTATTAAGTACAAACAGGCGAGTTATGAAAAATTGAGTGCGAGGGATATGTTCAATCACACAAAAAGATTTTGGAATGAGACGGCCAACTGTAGTAGCGTTTAGTCCACTGTCTATAATGGCCTAATTTAGAGATCACTTTTTTATTTATTTTAACCGACAACTTTGATCGGTTAACGTTGATACGGTCAGCCATCGGTCAAACGTTCATCGGTTAACATCCCTAGGCAGGTGTTAACTTTACCAACAGTCTTGCTTTAAAAAAAGGTTCTAAATAAAATAAAAATGTAGTCCATACTACCTTTATTTGTTTTGTATATCATTTCAAACTGCATTTCCACATTGCAATTTTGTATAGACTATTCATAAACTGAATTAACAGAAAAATTGCTTTATCGTTATGTATATCGTTATCGGGATATCAACTGAGCTATATCGGGATATGAAATTTTGGCCATATCGCCCAGCCCTAGGTTGAAGTGTAATTTACGGGCTCAAAAAACTGCGTGGAACGCAGCATAATAAAATATATTTCTCTAATGTTATTTATCCTAAAATGTTATGCATTTGCAGCTTTTCTAGCATTAGCTAGTTTCCAGTCCATTGAGTGCAATACCAAATAAATAACATGAAATAAAACAGCTTATCTTATCCGCGGTTTTTTCTCCTCTGTTTCCCCCAAATAAACAAGGAGTAAGCACCTTTGGCGATAAAAAAAAAATATTGTAAATGAGCACAAGCACGTGGAGTACCGCAGAAGAAGTGCGGTGCTGTTGCACTACTAGCAGGTCGACCAACTATCAAATGTAAATTAAGTAACTAACGTTACTAATATTATGACAAAAACCCAAAAACCAACCCAGATAAAAAAAAATGTTTTAAAAAAGCATTCTTACGGTAACAAAGCTCATGACGCACAAATTTACACAACAGTTAGGGCCTACGGTGAGTGTGTGTCCGCTTTAGCTTAGGCCTAACCGTCACAAACGGTGTTCTTCGATTGATTCTGGACTTAAAGGTCTACGTAATATTAATACAGTCTAATAGCCTAAGTGTGCTTTTGTAACAACTCGAACAGTGGTCAACAAATTATATTATAACAATTCGGGTTTTCTCTTACCTTTTGACCAACAGGTCAAGCTCTTCACTCAACGCAAATTGGGCGGATCGATTCGCGGTTAACGTTACGTTACGTATTACGAGGCCTCAGCGAGCGTAGCTTTGATGAGACGTATTCTTAAAATGTGCAAAGACCAAAAACCTGCCTGGAACGCAACATAAGAGGTTAGATTTTTATGATTAGCCTATGACAACAATAATTAATTTTTAAACACGATTTATTGTATTCAGTGTTTTTATCATAAACCGAATGTTACCGTTCAAAACATTATCTGATGTTTGAATGCTGAGCAATAGTTAGACGTGATGACTTTGGTGGGCTAATGTAAATAAGCTTCTTTCATATAAAGGATGAAAGGATAAAACAAGACCTATAAACCCAGACTGGAAAGAATTAATCACACACATATTTTAATGCTTTGCCTTGAATATGTACTGCGTATATAGTTTAGGGGAAAGTAATAAAACAATAATGTATGAATATTAATATTGCCTGGGTTGTAGCCAAAAATGTAGGGCATAATGAAATGTTAACAAGCTATTCTAAGACTGTAAATGGTGTGTAGTCTTAATAACAACAATTGTTGCATATAGGATAGAGCACAATCTTGTGTAACCAGACCAAGATCCGAGATAACTTGTTTACTTGCAACTTCTTGCCTAAAGCATTTAAAGTTGTTAATCTACACACATTAATTTTTCCTAAAGAGCTTGCCTTATCAGCCCATGTATCTTGACAGCGCATCTTTGTTTCCAGATGGACTGAAGAACCCTGACTGCCGGAAATTGCTTATAGCAGCCAATATTTGGAGGGTGAGACTAGATAGAACATACTGTATGTGAGAGGAGAACTAAAAGGTATGGACAAAAAAACTGTTATTTTGTTATCCAATGAGGAAAATGTTTGCTACTTATTTTTTTTATAGGTAAATAATTATGTAAAGATAATTTGTATTTACAGGCACATGTGTCACTATGTATTCAAACAGTTGCCCCCTCCCCATCCCGATAAAAATGATCACGGCAAGGGACAATTAAACAACAACAAAAAAAACAGTGCTGCGAAATACTTTTATAAACCAATAAAAACACCATGTTTGTTGTAGTAAAGGGAGCTTGCCTGATTATATGCATCATACTCTGATTAGTTCTCCAGTATAACGGCTCGGCCTTGGACCGACAGCTCTTCAGTATCCCAGGAGAGCCTCACCTAGTTAAGGAGGCTTATTAGATTTGTCCTATGAGAGGAACAGAGAGTAGCTGAAGAGAAACCCGGCATATGGACATAGACTTGTGTCCTGCCTAATTACAGGCATTATCTCATTTGCTATTGTAAGGTACTGTTGTGCCATCTTCCATTTATTTAATTATGCTTTTCACATATTGGCATAGGGGCCATTTGGACAAAATTTCCACGTGGAGGGGGTTTTACACGGTTTAAAAAAAATCTGTCTTTTCAGGAGTGTGCTGCAATTTGTCAAGCAATTAGCCACACTAATTAAATTTTTGTACCTCTAATCAAACGAATATGCTAAAACATTCTTGCTGCTGCCAGTCCGATGTCTGTTCACATTTAACTTGATGGTTTAAAAGAGGCTCCTACTCTGCCTCCCCTCTCCACTTAATCACCTGATTTGCATTTTATATTGGTAAATCAAATTAAGCACCCGTAGCTTTTAACTTGATTGACTGTGGCCAGGTCCACTCAGATGGGACTTTTTGCAGAAAATTAGACCAATTTTAATGTGTGCAGAGCCTAGTTCCCCGCATTCAGCAAATCACATTCACTCAGCTAATTAAAATGATTTTGCCCCCTTTATGTGTGTACGCTCGCATGTGCGTTTGCCAGGGGTTTTGATAGATTTGCCCACCTGGTGTTGTCCATATCCTTTTCATGATTTTATAACAGAGAGTTTTTGTTTCATCTCCCAAAGGAAGGGGCCCAGGCATCAAACGCAAAAAAGAGATATAATAATAAGTCATGGCACTTCAGCCGCTTGCTTTGACTGTGTTATTATTTTACTTTTTGAGGAATAAGCAGTGAATGATCTGATCACTATTGGGAATTTTTTATTCAGATAGAACATAATGTCGCTTTAGAACATCAAGCTATCGATTTATAGGCACAAAAAAAACTAAAGATGATGTAGTAAGTTTAAAGTTAAATTGAATATAATCAATAGGATTTTTTTTTTGCATGTACAAATAATGAATATTTTTTCCTTGAAATCACAACATTAAAAAAAAAAAAAAAACTGCATACAGTATTTGTACATGGCCACTACAAAAATCTATATGAAGGCTGTAATAAAATAACAGGGAAAACGAAGAGAAAGAGAGAGGGGGGTGGAAAAATGATGTGTTGAGGGAATAATCCTGGGCAGGCGCAATGGATGCTGCTCTCGAGGACGAGGCCTTGTGCTGCTGCCCGCGTGCTCCCCGGGATGTGACAGTCAGCTTAATTGCAGCTTTTAGGATCATTACTGCTAGAATGTGAATGTCAAAATGGACAAGGCTCTCAGCCTCTTTGACAAACAAGCGCCTTCCATTTTGCAGCATGAGCAACCAAAGATATGGAATAAGAAAAACTAAAAAAACAACCACAGAATTCAATAATGTTTCTAGTCTGAGCAAGCTAAAATGAATATTTTGTTTATGCACAAAACAACATTGATCACACTGATGGAAGTATTAGTTTTCATTGGATGGATTAAGACAAACATTGAATGACTGGATGTTTAGGCTAGTCCACAAGCTTTTTGTTTAAATGTTTAATTTTTATTTTGTTGGTACATATAATATTGTTGACAAAAGGGAATTTAACGAAGGCTGTTAAAAGCGAATTAGTTCATATGAGGTCCATTGTAATATTTATTCCAGAATTATCTTGAATCACTATTAACTGTTTTTTTTATTTCCTCTTTAACGTGGCTCATAAACTGCTTTTTGTAGCTTTTTATTGTCAATATACCATCACAATAATAGAGGAATAATTTGGTCGGATAATTATTGCTTTCGAAGCATAAAATCATTCCTGTCAAACTAAAGCTTCTGAAATGTTGTATAGCTGTTGAATAGCCGGTATATGCAATGTTTTTCAGATGTAGACATTTTTGTCTGAAGTATTCAAATTCATATGTTACAAACAAATATGAGTGAGTGATTCTGTGTGTAGCCCATGCTTATCGGAGAACCCACTGCCCTCTACCCATCACATAAACTGAAGAGGAGCGGAATCAGTGTCTCTGGGTAATATGCATAATCGCTGGGGTGCCTATTCAGTGGTTTTCAGTCAAGCTTGTTTTTGTTTTTTTGTGTGTTTGCAGAGTGTTTTTGACCGAAAACTCGCATATTGCATGTGACAAAGGTCAATGTTCTCTAGATTTCTACAAGCAGGAGAGCACAGAGGCCAAGTGTTTTTTTGTATTGTGTTGTATGAGAGCAGCCATGATAGTCATAAACAAATCAAAAATGAATGCGTGGATGAAGTAGCCCGTTGTTTTGTGTATGCTTGTGTTTATATAGAGTTGAGTTGGACTGTTCACAAGTAGATCTTGCACTACAAATAGAACAGTTTTCTCACCATTTTTTACTTAAGGCCAGAATACAAGTCACGACTTTTAAAATCGGAAGAGATTTTAAAACACTTCATACACTTGCTGACTTTGTAGATGGTTACAGAGAAAAAACTGAGCATCATACTCTAAAACAATGCCAGACGTTCATGTCATTCCAAACACTCGCACAGATATGCGTGTCATGACTAGGAGACGCATTGCAATTCAAAACAAAATGTGTTTTAGAAATGGCTCATAATATCAATCATGCTGGATGTCCTCTGACTGGATTGATTCAGTCTGAAGCAAAAAAAAAATTCAAAGCCTTTGCCCATCTTTGTGATTTTGTGTGAAAAATGCCAACTCTGCCTGACCAAATTCTACAGACTGACTCTGACTTTCAGCATCTATTTCTGACCTGTCCAGACTGCGAATCAGAGCCAAAAATCTGCAAAAGTTGTGTAGTATATTCCAGCCTTTAGTATCGCCTAGCTATGTACTGCTAGAGGCCCCTTCAGCCCTTCATTTCAAGAGCATTTTTCAAACCTTTAACAACACTTTCTTAGTCAGATCACTGAAATATACTACTCCCCAGGAACTAGCATTATAAAATGTGGGCTTAATCTTTTTTAGTGTGCCATCAAGGAACTGAACTGCTCAATTCCCAAAGCAGGGCTTCTGGAGTGCAACGGTGCAATGATTCAGAGGCAATGTACAGCTGAAGGGGTGTAGGTTAAAAGGAGGTGTCTTTTGGTTCGGTCTAAATGGTCCATATGTAAAGCTGTTTGCGATGTTAAGTTGCCCTTTGTGTGGGCGTCTGCAAAGCAAATAAATAACGTCCCATAATTTGCAGCATGGCAACACGTCGCACGGGGAATGCGCAGGTGAATCATTTGCATTTGAGATGCCCGTCCGACGTAGTCGTTAATCTCTTTCATGTGCACTCGTAAAAGTGCCAGTGTGATGGAGTCAAGGCAAAGCGGCTTATTGGTGGACAGGTTAAATACTAGGACACCAGTGACATGCCTGCTTTCCCACACTGGACCTTGAACCGAGCCGTCTTACAGATTCCCCACGTCATTATTAGGTAGCACATAATCATGTCACAGGGAAAGCAGTTTGTCCTATTAGTCCCTTAATTAGTTGCGGCATCTCTGTTTAGACGTCTGGAATGTGCTGCTCTAAATTAGTTCATTTCACCCGCAATGGTTAGAGTTTACTGATTAAATTAACCCCCACTGTGTTAAACAAGTAGGTCTGCTATTCATTATGATGGTTGTGTGCGCTGGTTAAATCATTTTGTGATGATTGTTATTGGTAAACAATGATGTATATTCAAATAATGGTGATTTTTTTCTTCTTGACACGTAATACTTTTTTGACACGTCCTCTGGTATTGTTTAGCTCTAAATGCTTCTCTTGTGACATGGTCCTTGTTGCCTAACAGAAATATTGATGGGATGATTATTTGGGATAATTTATATGGATCCTCCAGGAAGATGAAGGGTTGTATTCTGTTATCGAGTCACATTTTCTGTATCATTGGACAATTATCCTTCATTGAAAAATCTGTCTCTGCACTTTTGCCTTGTATCATAATATTTTTTGGTCCTTTTCCTCCCAGGGAGAATCAGTATTAGATTCAATATAAACACTCATAATGGGGCTAGTAGAGGATAGTGCAATCTCCAACATAATGCTGGTGTGCGAGACCCCTTACGCTCTTGACAGCCTGAGCAGCCTCATGGAAATATGTCTTTTGAAGATAAATTATGGCCAACGCCTCCAGAATATCTCGCATCTGAACAGCATAGTCTTCAGAACCTTGCGTGTCTCTTGTACTCTTAAAGATATTGGAAAAAATGTAGTGTATCAAGTTTGTGCCCACACAATTTTTTTTTGTGTAAATGTTGCACTTGTTTTAGGTTTAAGTTTTCCATATTTTGCATAAACAGCTCAGCTGGCTAGAGCTAGTCATACCTTGGGGTATGTGAGTTGATAATTAATTAAATTATTAAAATGTAAAATAAAAATAAAAAAGTGCAAAAAGTTTTTTTTGTTTGTTTTTTTTGTTTTGTTTTACCTGTAGATCATGAGAGCCTACTCTCATGATCTCAAGGGGTACACAAAAAAATCTCAAGGGGTACACAAAAAAAATAGTTCAGGTCAAGGGGGTTCAAAAAAGTGACAAACAAGTTTGGCAATCCTGGAATTAGTGTTATGAGTTGAGTAATTCAACCTATATGTATCTCTAACACAATGTTGAAAATGTAGATGGGTAGACAGATACAATCATTGATTGATTGAATGATTTTCTCCCTGAGAAATGATGCATCAATGCCTATGAAAGCAAAAGGCAGCAAATTATATATGCAGTATTTTAATTAGTTGTCTTTTAAAGAAAGACAACAATGCAGCTTTTGTAAGGAAGTGAGTCATTAAATATACATTGCGTCTGTATATAAATTATGCTCTCGCTGGAAAGACTGTAAGGTTAGAAGACACGGTTATTTCAGTTTTAAAACGCCACCCTCAAAGCGGCCACATAGACTGATCCTCCACGAGACGCTGTCGTTCTGCATCATATTCTGATTATTCTCAAGCGGGTGAGACAGGATAGCAATTGACGGAACTGATAGTAAAAGAAGGCACCGGACACTACGCGAGGAGATAAGACTGATTGTGTGTTTTCAGACATCCTCACCTGTGAGGCCCAGGGGCCCCTCTCCTCTATTGAGAGTGACTCATAGACCTTCCTCTCTTCTTGGGGCCTCCTGATCAGTATAAGCATAATAATCGGACTCAAATTGGCTGTGAGAGGGAAAAAAGGCAGACTATTGAGTCACAAAGCATTAGTGCATGGCTGTCCCAGTCGACTGCTTCCATGAACAAATGATTAAGGTGTACTCTTTATACATTTTTTATAAGTGCTATCTCTGTTGGATATCAGCCAAGCAGGTCCGAGTAGAATTGGGTCTTTCCACTGCTTTTAAAACAGACGTTATATAGTCGACTTATAGGCCTCCAATTACTCATGTGATTTTTTTTTTCTTCTGAAAAGCCATCCCATTGGATTTCTAAGGAAGCATAGTGTTTTGTCTCCTGTTAAAGAGACTGACACCGGAGCAACGTGACTCTTGTCATTGTGGGCTTTATCGTTGATCTTTCTCTGGATGTGAAGGGCTTTGCCCTGCCACCTGTTCAGGCCTTCAAACTTCTCTGAAGCTACATATCATGATTTCTCATCAAAACTGCTTCTAGAAATGAGATTGATATTGCAATGGTATAATTTCTCCTAATGACTTAGATACCGTTATTTGTAGAATTCAATTGGATAGATCGTATAAAACTGGTTCATATTGATCATTTTGTTTTTTGTATGTATGTATTTTATTTAAGTGGCCACTAGAAAGCTAATGCGGACTGTATAATTTAAATTTTCCTAAAAATAACTACTATTCCATTTCCTTCACTTATTGTCTATAAATCAAAGACCTTGTAAAGTATTCCCAGAAGGTGCTCTTTGGTTGGGTTTCAAACTTTAGAAAAGAATCCAAGGCACTTTTTCCAGCCCAGAAAAAGTTAAAAAGCCTTTATTCAAATCGTTACTAATTAAAATAGAAACATTAAAAATAGCTAAAACACTGCACACTGATGCATTTCAGCCTTCAGCCAAAAGAAACATTACAGGGGGGCATATAATATAATACAGAGGGAACTATAATATTGTTACCCATTATAACATTTAATAATATTAATACTAATTAAAATAAATCAATATTAATGTAATAATATTATACTTTATAATGAGTAACAATATTATAGTTTCCCCTGTATTGGTGTATTATATTATAATGGTATTATATTATATGTCCCCCTGTAATGGTTCTTTTGGTTTCTCCCAAGTCTACAGAGTAAATAATTACATCTAAAGCATTTTGTACCAGGAAGGCTGAAGGGTGAAATGCATCAGTGCGCAGTATTTTAGCTATTTTTAATGTTTCCTATTATGATTAGCCATGACATGAATAAAGGCTTTTTAACTTTGGCCCGGAAGCAGTTCCTTGGATTCTTTTCTGAATTAATCTATAAATCTTAAAAACTACATAGAGAGTCAAGAGGGGTGCCAGTACTGATTTAAATAGTACTGATTTCACCCAAAAATACAAATTCTGTCATCACTTACTCACCCTCATGCCGATCCAAACCTGTATGACTTTATTCCTATTGCGCAACACAAAATATGTTTTTTGATGATTGTTCGGAACCAAAAAACATAGGAGCACTTTCATTGTATTTTCTCAAAACGTGATGGTGAGTAAATAAGTGAAAAATAAATACATTTCTTATTTTCCTATAATGTAAACAGTATGCGTAATCAAGGTTGTGCGTAATGCCATTATTTTGCAATTGTATTCATTAATAGCACTCAAAACATACACAAGTCATTTAGTCCAATAGTTGCCATAAGGAGAGTCAGGTGTTTTTTACAGCTATTTGATGATTTAGTTGATGCCTAGAGAGGATTTGCGTTGCCTTGGTTTTTAAGATGGTATCATAGGGAGGCTTGTGGGCTGTTTAATACGCTGTAAGCTCAGCGCTTGAGTTGCCATGACGAGTTACATGTGAATTTATATAAGGTTATAAGTCTGTGTGATCTCATTTCTGATAAGAGGTGTGTAATAGATATGCTGCACTGCAGAAACTAATATGTGGTTCACATAAAGAAGAATTAAGTGTAAAATTATAACTATACATATAGTTTCATATGAAATAGATTTTGTGTATTAACGATTTTTCATTTGAAAATATTGCCAGGTCATCACATACTAATGTATCATTGTATGTATGACATAGTAAATCATTATTCCTTATTTGACCATTTATTTCATAAGAGAAGCAAGTGCGTAGCAAACATGTTTTATCTGGTTTGTTAACCACATCACAGAATATGTTGCTGTGCATAAAATAAACCTTTGTATCGTTCTATAACTGACATTGTTGTACGTGCATTCAAAAATAAAATATACTTGTCATGAAAAAAAAAGTTTTTTCAATTTGTGGTAAGATAGAATCATCAGATTTTTTTTATTTTATGTAATTAACTGTTACATGTTTTCTTCAGTTAAGTCATGTTGTAAACCCAGTTGTCACCAAGACATGACAATTATAAGTGTCCTGTAAAGTTGTTTAAACTGGAATTTAAAAAAATAAACCATAGATGTGGGACTTAGATGCTTGTCTTTGGTGATGAATCATGTGCCCCTAGACCTATGGTAGACAGTTATACATTATCACTTTTATGATTGTAAATATTTTTAGTAATGGGTTTTTTTTTTTTCATTGTTTTACACCTCTGGATATTGCTGGTATTACAAAATGTGTCTGTCACATTTACCTCTGCCTCCAGTACTATTATACAAAGCCTGCTTCCTATACAAGTGTGTGCTATATCCCTATATAAAGTTTAATACCATGAGCAGATATAGAGTTGAGAATTAGAATTGAAGTGGGAGAAATTTCATTGACTTTTTACATGAAGTGTACACAAACTAAAATTTCAGATCTGGGGTTGTATTCACATAACATCTTAAGGCTAAAAGTAGCTCCTAGCCTGCCGATTTAGGAGAGCCTCTTAAAAATAAATTGGAGTGTTGGTCCTAATTTTAATACTCCTACATTTTTGCTTTAAGAGTATATCACAAAGCATTTTAGTGCTAAAACTAGCTCCTAAATCCATGAATTGCTAGGAGTAGTCCAGAGGACTCCTAAGTCACAAAGACCAAATCACTAAACAATCCTAATGGCTGTTTAGGACATTTCTCCCCTTTCTCTCTTCCACTTCACTTCTTGTCTACTCACTGTCTTATCATAACTAATTTCACACTTACAAATTATCGGATAAAGTAAAATGAGCGTATTTGTGTACTGTATATGTCTCCTCTCGAGCTGATTAGATCCCTTTGTTCTCCTCCCTTTGTTTAAAAAACAATATTTATTTGTCACTTGAATTCTAGGCTGAGAATTGGCTGAATTATACACTTGTTTAATTAGTGACACTTAGCCTACTTTTTAAAATTGTTATTCGAATCTGGCAACATCAGTTCTACAATATTTCTATCTCTGACACAGACTCTTCCCCCATCAGCCAATCACTGTGTCTGTAATTAGTAAGCATGATGACATCATCTATAGCAACAAGGTCAACCCCGTCCTCACTCTTAGCTTAAGACTTTTCTCTATTCCTTAGGAAAAGTTGCTCTCAGCAGCTTTGTGAACAGGTTTTAAGACAAAATTGTTAACTATAAGCAAGCACTAAGAGTTCTCCTAAATGGCAGTAAAAGTTGTAAAATAAATTGTTTTGTGAATACAGCTCCTGAACTTTATCTGCTTACACTAAAAATAAAACCTGTGTAACACATTAATTGAGCTGAATTAATTATCAAAGTCTTATGCTCAAAGTCTTTACTATATTCACTATCAGAGTAGAAGTTGTGGTAAGACTTTAATATGGGGAACACTTATTCACTATTAACTATGACTTTTTGCCTCAATAAACTCCTAATTTACTGCTTATTAATAGTTAGTTAGGTAGTTGTTGTATCATGTAAATTTTGGCATTGGATATAGGATTAAGGGATTAATGCAGGATAAGGCATTAATATTTGCTTTATACGTACTAATAAACACCCAATATGCAAGCTAATAATAAGCAACTAGTTAAAATTGAGAATTATTCCCAATACTATTAAGTGTTATTAAAGTTGTTTAAGGTTTTTAGTTTGTGACGTTTAATTTAGTTTACATATATTGCCTGTAGACTTGCTATATGGAATGCTCAAAACTGTAAACTCTTTTTAAGCAATATTTTTTTGGTTTGTTTAATCAAAATAAAGACTTGGCATGAAAGCTTTTGCTGTTGTCACGAAATGCAAACTAAACTCGACACCACCAAGTTTCCTTCTCTGTATGTCGATTTCATTTTATGCCATCATACTCCCAATGAGGCTATTTTGACAGCTTCTGCCCCTGGAAAAGAATGACAAGTCCGCCCAGGGGGCTGCTGTGAAGAGACCTAGGCTTTTCTGGGCCTGAGAAGTTAGAGTGTGCTCTTTTCAGCCCTGAGCGCGATTCCCCCGTGAATCTGTACAGCTCAACTCACAGGACGACATACCTCTTAGCATCCTTTTTCACACGTGCTGTGCTGACAAGTAACACTTGGAGTGTCCTCTTCATCGACACATTCCAAAAAGGATTGGGCTTAAGCAGTCTCTCTCTCTCTCTCTCTCTCTCTCTCTCTCTCTCTCTCTCTCTCTCTCTCTCTCTCTCTCTCTCTATATATATATATATATATATATATATATTCTGAAAGATTCTGAAAGATGACAGCCGATATACACATTCTGTCCATCCAAACTCTTAAAGGGATAGTTCACCCAAAAATTATAATTCTGTCATTATTCTTTCACCCTCATATTGTTCCAAAACTGTATGCCTTTCTTTCTTCTGTGAAACATAAAAGAAGATTTTTGTTTTTGTGTATAAATGGAAGTAACATTCTTCAAAATATCTTCTTTTGTATTAGCACAAGTTTGAAGCAACATGAGAGGAAGTGAATGATGGCAGGTGTTTTATTTTATTTTTTTATTTTTTGGGGGGGTCCCTTTAAACAAACTCGGTTGCTATCAGAAGCAAGCTGATGGTGCAGCTCTTGATAAGATTGATCAACTGCTCACCTGTTGGAACTTGTTGCTTTAAGAACATTTTCTGTAATCATACATTATCATCTATTCTGGTATGGAATTATGAATGTGCTATTGCCAAGTAGCACAACCTCCTTGACCAACACTTGAGCAAGAGATTAAAAAAAAAATACTTTTGCTCTGCTTTCATACAGAAATTCTTGTTAATGTAAAAAATAAAGCAGTTAAAGGGATAGTTTACCCAAAAATGGTAATTCTGTCATTATTAACTTGACTTTGTTTTTTTCTGTGAAACAAAAGGAGATTTGTTTTGTTTGTGTTGTCAATGAATGTCAGTTTGCTTCAATGTTGTTTGTACCCCAATGCTCTTAAAAATATCTTCCTTTGTGTCGCAAAAGAAAGAAAGGCATACAGGTATGGAACGACATGAGAGTGAGTAAATGAATTTCCATTTCTGGTTTTATTTAGGATGAATTCAGGGTGATTGGGACATCCTCATCTCAATGGCAAAAAGTGTCCCAATCACCCTGAATTCACCTTAAGTCTCATTCTTCTAATATACAGTAATATTCTTATAAAATTGCAGCAAAGTTCCATCAACCATCTGCCATTGGTTGCCACCGCTGAACAATTGTGGGTTGAGCTCACCAGCCTCCCTGGTGTTGTGACTCTGTGGTCAGGCTTTGGGCCTTGGGGAGGGATTGCTTGCCCAGTTCACAATGCAATCGGGTCTCATCCAGGAGACTGTGATTGTTCCGTGGAGCCTCCTCCAGGTACAGTGCTGCTTTTGTTCCAGTAAGTCAGCAATCTGAATACAGTCCGGGAGGCTCTACCAGCTTTGGGAACTATTCTATCAGGAGGCTTTGTGCTACCCAAAAGCCTTCTACAGCCATAGAGGACTAGAGAAAAGAGCTGACATTTTAAACAGGGGATCCGTGCTTTGCAGAAGTTCGATGCCACTTAATGCGTTGCTCAACAAATGACCTAATCAGTGAAGCATCATATATTTGGGTGTGCGTAGCTAAATATTATTATTTGCTTTCATTCTTGCACATAGTGTTCTTTAATCATAGTTAAATTAACAGCTTTGACTCACCAACATGTGACTCAATGAATGCCAATGTGCAACGAGCCACAGTTCCAGCCCGAATGGACCTAGTGGCAATAGGTGTTGTGCTATAAAAGGCTTAACTTTTATGGACAACAACGAACATGGAAGAATTTTCACATAATAAAAAAAAACAAAGATGAAAAAATATATATTTTTGTAAAAGGTTGATTTACTTCTGAGGAAAAAAACATTTAAATTAAAAGGCTAAATGCATAATGCACTAATGGTAATCTTTCTGGTTTAAAATGAAAAAGCGGATTAAAAAATAGTTGTTGTTTTATATGAAGCCTATCTATACGTTAATTACAGATATTGATCACTGGAAGAGCTATTAAAATAAAATAAAAACGATTTACTTGCTGGACATATTTGTAGACGGGCACAAATGAGTAACACTTTGCAGTTTAGTTTTTTCTTATAAGTACTATCATCTTATGATATATTCATCTTAGTATATTAAGTCTTAAATATTTCTTAATGTAATGTTGACATTGTTATAGTCTTTTACTTTTTGTTATAAAGCTTAACTGTAATGCTAGTTTAATTTGCCTTAATTGGAATGCAAATAGAAAAATGCAAAAATTGCTACCTTAGTATGGTAAACCCACCCCTCTTGATAGTCTTTACCTTTAAGGCAATATTTTTTCTTTGCTAGAAAAAGGTACAGTAGGCCTATACAAAAATAATAGGTACAATAATAAAAGATTTGTAATGCAAAGGTAATTTATATTATTCAATAGATAAGCATGTTAAGCATCCAAATTATCTCAATTTGCAGCAACTGTCTGCACAAAAGGAAGCCTTAAAGCTCAGTGGAATTATACCCAGAGTCATGGGCCATGTAAAGAGGCATTGTCAAGGTCATTGTACCAGCACTCGACATGATTTCCCGAAAGTCAGTAGAGTTGCATATTGATGTTTAATTCTGTTACCTTATTGTTTGTACTTTAGCAAGCTCGCTGCAGACCATCCTGCATATGAATAGCATGGTGATTCTCTTATAGGGCAGTCACTGGTAATCTAATGGATGAAACACGCCATCTGCTGAGGTTAATGTTAGAATTCTTGATTTTCTCCTATTCTCAATCACTCGGTGGTCTTTACATAGCAACAACTTACTTTCTTGTTATTTAAAAAGCAAATATGTTAATGTAACAATTTTCATTTTTGGGTGAACTGTCCCTTTAAGGGTGCTTTAGCTTGCAGTGCTGATAACCACATGATATGATAAAACGAGAACTGACATCGCTTCATCTTTCCTCTGTTTGTGTGATATATTATAATAACCAAACCTCAAATTAACATGCGAGAAACAGGCTATAAAATGGTCACATTTAAGAAACCCCCACGTGTCCGACCGTTTACTTACAGTACACGTCAATTTTTTATTGATCAAATATTCCTGAATATATCTCTACATATGGCGTTGTTCTTACATCAATCTTTGATCAAACGACAGGACACGTCAATTATGATAGATCATTCGGAGTCGACAATATTTCTTTCTTTTCTTCCTTTTTACTTCTTCAGCAAGTAAAAGTACACAAAGTGGCATGTCTTTCGACAATAAATAATAAAATATCTTGTAATACAGGAACAAAACGAAACCTCCAGAGCTAATCAGTCATATTAACTTAACTTAAACCTATACACATCTTTGGGAAAGAAAAAAGTTCTTGGACGGACACGAACACATGAAATTCCCACACAGCTTGTGGCAAAATAGAGGTATACCTTGTTGCAATGCTTTAGTACTTGGGCTTGAAAAGAGACCGTATAACAAAACTAACCGCAGTAGACCTCGGCTGCCATACCCTCTTTTTGTCCATTTCGATCTTTTTATAGAAACAGAATAAACAGTCATGGTTTCATTATAGGCTACTCGCGTTGCGCACACAAGTAGGCTATATGAATGTATATATTAGCGTCTTATATCCGTAGAGGTCCATTGATTTGTCATAAAAGTGAAAAAAATGTGGAGGGTTTTTTGGCAAAAGTGTAGCCGACCAGGTCCACTCGGCTGCGGAGCACTGCAAAGATCGTGTCAAGTTCGGTGTGTGAATTCGTGCGCCGCTTGGATCCACTTTCGCTGGAGTTGAAATGGTCTTTTCGCAACACTCGTTGGACTTGCTCGGCTGGAGTGTGTTTAAATCCCATGATTGTCATCACAGTGTATAAATACAACCAAGGGTTGTTTCGATATAGAGGCCTCGTGCAGTTGGTTGATGGGTTTTTATTCAGGAGCAGCCCGAAATAATAGAGATGGAAGAAACTTCACGAGCCTCTCTCTGAGATTGGTTCCCGGACACGTCCTTTCCCAAACTTCAGGTGCAGAAGATAATCCACTCGCCTAGGCCTCTATAGGACTCGCTACCATGCTGTTTGGTGTATCTGGCAGTTGCGAGGACATTGACGCGACCTCGCTCCCTGTGGAGTTTGAGCCTGGCCCTCCTTCAGAAAAATTCACCTAAAACGGACAACAGAGTGTTATGATGTAAATATTATTGTTGTTTAATTATTAATGTGATACTTTTTATTATTCATTTTATTACCGGTGGTTTTAATACTGCTACTAGTATTACAGCCTATCTTTACGCACGGTTTTGCGCACTCACCAGTTGCTGGAAAGCAGGCTGGTCGATGTCACTCTGCAGTGCGAAGTCACTCAGGACTTTCCAAGGCGGTTGGTAACTCTGCACCTCCACTTGGTTTGCCTGCAAACCACCGTCGTGTCTCTCTGGACTAGTCGCCACCATTGGAGTCCCCGTCATCCCCTGGATGTTCTGCAGATGACCACGAATATTTTAGTTGCAGTCATACAGAGTTCAGGGACCGCATTATAGAAACTTCCATTTTAAGTCTTAACGTTCGATGTCATAAATGATACCGTGACTAAAATCGGCATGTTTTATTACAAAATATAGCCTGCATACAAACTTTTTTTTAAATGCATGCACATGCTTCAAAATATTTGCAACTAGTTTTTATAGCAGCTATAGACATTTTAAATTTTAGACTCATTAGAAATGAAAGCCATATGAAATGCGGAGTTAGGCTATGTTTATTATAGCTATTTAAACAATATTTTTGGTTTATTGACTGAAGCGCCACCGATCTTACCGTTTTGTCGTTGGGTTGCTGCTGTTGGAGTTGTTTCATCAGTATGCTCCTCTTTTTGTCCTTGCAGCGCTTGTTTTGAAACCAAACCCTGATGACTCTGGGGCTGAGACCCGTCATCTCAACGAGCTGCTCTTTCATGAGGGCGTCGGGTCGAGGGTTGGCATTGTAACAAGTCCTCAAGGTATGGAGCTGTTTTTCGTTTAGGACTGTCCGGACGCGGGTTGTTTTCTCAGGTTGCTTGTGCACATGAGGTCGAAGCGCAGGCTGACGTGCCGAAATGGGCTCTGCTGCAAGAAAAATCAAACGGAGATGAATAATTGTTGAATGCAAAGAGATCTTATAATGCTCTGGATGTGTAAAGACTAATATATATCCGGTGATAAAACAAGTAGCCTAATTTACGTGAATAAGTCGGAGGTCCCCGATGCCCATCTGTGGTTAAAATAATAATAATAATAATAATAATAATAATAATAATATATTTAAAAAAATCACTGAAATAGTCTATTTGATGGTCTTGTTACGAGACCGTGGTCGCGAGGAAATTCCTCCAAACGTGTAAAATTATATAGGCTATACATTTTTAGACATTTATTTCCATAGATTTTGCTCCTTCACAAATGTAATACTTAATTTTTCATGTATTAGGGAAGATTGTGCTTTTAATAAACTTGAAATATAGCGATTGTTGCAATCCCTTTTCTGGCACTTATATGTTCCGGCTGAATGCAATAAATTTGGAGGGCGAGTATGACCCAGATAGGTTTACGACACTTAATTAAACCAATCTGTGCATACCTCTGAATTTTAAATAATCAGGTGCGCGCGGTGTGCTGCCCATGACATGACTCTAAAGCAGTTATCAATAAATCTGCATTAAAAATGTTTTTGTGGTGGTTTACATTATTGAGATTATTATAAAATAAGGTGCATTGATAAAGTGAATACCGAACAGCAATAGCGGGTGATTTTTGAGTTAAACACTTGAGGCTTATTTTAGAGGGCCTTTAAATGTGGAGTAGCCTATCTACAACTCTGGTTTGTAATATCAGTTTAATTTAATAAGCAGTTAGCTATTTAAAAAGATATGCCAAATGCTATTACAGCAATCACATACACGCATGATACATTATTATCATAGTATATTTTTATAGCATATCAACATTTAAGATTAAAGGACATTTTCTTTGTATTTGTTTGTGAAAATATCTACTTTATTTTTTCAAGTAGCCTACATGTATTAGAAGCTGACGCATAGTTGGACTCTAATCAGCAGAGAATATTTGTCATGCTAAATAAAAATAAATAAAAAACAGGAATAAAAAAAGAGTAGGCCCTAGCCTAATGCTGTCAAACAAGTGTCGTTGGCTTGTTAACAGCATAATTCACGGATGGCACAACATTTATTCATCATAAGTCTTAATCTCTTAAAATATAATGCCATATTTTTTTTGTTTTGTCTTTTTTTATTTTATCTAAATGTTCAGAGGAGCCTTGTGTCTATATAAATTCCCCCAGACTAAAAGCCTAATCCCCGAGTCCCTGAGCAAACAACGCTTTGTAAATTGTAGTAGAATAGTATGCCTACCTGCCATTTGTAAAGGTCTCGCCGGATGTAATGGGCTTAATGGGTCACCAGCACCCATTGTTGCCCGTTCCACCACGTCATGGTCGGCCCGGCAGAAGAGCCCGTCTTCCCGCAGAGCGAACTCATCTCCCGGGATGAGCTGCCGACTACATGCCACACATCTGAAACACTCAATATGATAAACCTTCGAGCGTGCTCTCATCACGAAGTCATTCTTGCTGAAACCAATGTTGCATTTAGCACATTTAATCCCGTATAACCTGGAAAAGAAAAACAGTACATTATAATGTGTAATGGCACATTAATGGCAGCTAACGATTTCAACACCTACTCGATATGAGAACGACATATAAAAAATATTGAACAGGGCTATATGGTAGGCTAACCGTAAAAATGCAAAGATTAAAAAAAAAAAATTAAAATAATAATAATAATAAAAAAAAGTCAACTACACTCAAATGTAGGCTAGCTACTTAATGTTTAAGTCGGTTAATGAATTGGTAAATATCAAAATTCGATTGTAATTATTATTAGCCTATTATTATTATAATAATTAATAAATAACAACATTAATAATTATTATTAATAATGACAATTCTCTTTGGCGTATTAAACAGTGGTATAGGCTATATCCCTCACGCATGGCCTCTTAAAATAATGCTACATTCATATGGTCAAAAATGTTATTTCAATATTGCGATGACATTTCGTAGAGTTACATGCAGCAATGCATATGAACAAAGCCCCACACTAATTGTGGAGTAATTGCGCTGCAGACTCATTTAAGACACAAGATTAGCATATAGGTGCTGTCCAGTACAAAAAAAAAAAAAAAAAAAAAAAAGAATGACAGCATGCTGCCGTAATGCAATGAATAATGAGCGGTTACTGTCATCCAAACTCGAAAACTAAAACATGACCTAAATGATCTGCGTTACCTGATGTAGTCCCGTTTACAGTAAGTTTTTCCGTCTCGGACAAAACATGTGCAGGATTCGTCCAGATACTGGTTACATTCTGCACATTTCAAACACGCCGCGTGCCACTCCAGATCCGGGGACACGCGCAGAATATACTGGTCATGGATTTGATTCCCACAGCCAACACACAACGAGATTAGACGCTTTTCTGATTGAAAGAGAAAGCATAAGAAGTTCAAATTATGTAGGCTATTTTTTTTTTTTTTTAAATCATATGCACTATACAATCTTCTTGTAAGTTTTGAATCGCCCAGTGAATTGCCAAAATGACCAATTGATGTAAGCTATCACTTAGTGTGTAGAAATAAATGGACAATAACATATTTAAAAATTATAGCCTACTTACTAGATGGTCAAAACTGTATGACAGAAAAATTACCGGATGAAGAATGTTACATTATACCGACATATAGCTAGTCTATTTGTTCTTATTCCTAATAGTAGCTAGTTGTAGCCTAGTAGTAGTAGTAATAATAATAATAATAATAAATGCATAATTAAATGAAATATTAAATGGCTTGGAATAGGCCCTGTTTGTAGTGATTTAAACGGAGGAAGAGTGATTTTAGCCCCTATTTAACGATCTTGCACGATCCCTCCGGTCTGCTCAGAACTTTGAAACAAACTTCTAAAGTTCGGCAAACAGGCATGGTTCATTTTAAAACGCCAATTTTAGCAGTAAGTGTCATCAGACACATATATAGACATTAAGGCAGAACTTACTTTTTGGTGGATCCCCCATGTCTCCCATGTCAAGAAAGTAAGGCGGTGTTAGGTCCACTTTAAAACCGGACAGAAGGCCCTTAGTGCCCGTGTTTTGATCTGTGAAGGTGGGAAAGTGGACGAGGGTTCGAGGTGTTGCAGGACTTCCCGGAATCGAGATGCTTGCGATTAGAGTTAGGGGTGTGTGTTGAGCTCCTGTGCTTGGTCACAGCATTGATGGGCCACTCTTGTCCCTATCTCTCTCTCTCTCTCCCTCTCTCAAACTCCGTCGGCTTCGGCTCTTCTCTCTCTCTATTGGTCTGACGTAGGACACTCATACGTCACCTTTATGAGAAGCTGATTGGTTATGGAAAGACAACCAGCTGTTCGGAGCCCAGGCTGATGAGTTGTTGCATTTACTTTACTTATTTCATTCATACCTTTTTCCCCTGTAATTTCTGCAGCTTTTGGCGAATTAAACAGAACCGAAAGATGTTGAAATACAAATAATAATTAATGAAAATAAAAAAGGATATAGCATTGAATATTTAAAGTCTATAGCTAGCCTATGCTACTTTAATTTTTATCTTAAATGAACAAGTAGCTATCGACTTTGAGCAGGACATGCTTGAAGCGCGTGTTTTAGATAGCCTATTCTATTTTTTTGTATTTTTTTGAAATTACAAAATTATAGTAGGTAACCTACCTAATGTTTCAACACTGTTTACGAAAGCTGACATATTATCCTAGTATAAATAAATTACTTTAGGATAGGCCTAGCTACTTTATTAAGTCGTTATGATAAATATTGCCTTATATGAAATAAATGATACAAAGATGTAGTTGTTTTGACAGGTGGACGTGTGAAGTGAACCTCCCTCGACCAGTGTACAGATTTTCGCAGGGAAAGGCGCAGTATATATTTAGGCAGTTGCACACAGGGGTGCATAACACGATTGAAATCGATGGCACATTTCAGGGTTGTCGCTATTGAAACTAAAAGCAATTACAGCACATAATTGCAGATAATGAGCGTTTTAAACTGCGCGAGGCACGTGGTAATATAGCCTAATCTCAATGTAAGGGATGGATTGGTTGAACAATCAAGTAGAACATATCACAGAGTTGCCAAATCTCCTGAACCTTTTACAACGACATGCATGGCAAGTTTTACAGAAAAAAAGAAAAACATATATTATAATGTGAATTTGAAGTGTAATTAATGAGCTCTCATTTCAACCAAATCATTTATTTTAACATTGCATTTCAAAACTTTTTGGTGGTTAAAAAAAAAAAAACGAAAGTATTTTAAATCGTTATAGATGCCTTTTAAATTGACAAAAAAGTAAAGTATATTTTTTACGATTTTGTAAGTCTCCCATTGACGATGGACAAGACAAAACAAGTGGTCGCAGTATGACAGCCGGGTTGCAGTCAGCAGAGCGTCGCTATAACAGACACAAACACGCCCTCTTGTGTTAGCAACATGACCCAAAGCAAACTAAACAAAGACATATGGAAACATGGGCGAGAGCTTGCATTGTTAATTATCTAATCTGCTCAAATACTAATAATAATACGCGTTAATAATTCATTGACAATTAATAGACGTTAAAAGTTTCGTGCATCACCGAATACCTATTTGAGAATAAAAAACTCAAAGAATAAACATTTCAAGTGGTAGTGGTTTAAGGCATTGTTTCTGCTACAACCAGTTATACTAATGTTTTTGAATTGTGATTCTCAGATAAATCAGATGCAAGATCACAGTTACACAGCTATGGTTAAATTTGGGGAGCACCATTTTCACTGCCCTTGTTAGTGACAATGCCAAATTATTGTTTAACCTCCAGAGAACTAGATCTCAGGGAGACCTATCTAAAACGTGTGTGTGTGTGTGTGTGTGTGTGTGTGTGTGTGTGTGTGTGTGTGTGTGTGTGTGTGTGTGTGTGTGTGTGTGTGTGTGTGTGTGTGTGTGTGTGTTTAATAGTGATGGATGATTGATAGCAGCTTAGTTGCATTTGTATTGCTGTACAATATGCAGTACAATGTGACCACAATCCATCAAGTCCATAAAACATTGTTTGAATGAATCCTGATATACACTCTGTATTAATTTCAACGTCAAAAAGTGCAACAAAGGGAATTATGTAATGAGAGAATAAAACCAGTTGTGAAGGTATATTCCTTAGCAACATTCATTCATATAACATTCAAAATAAGCAAGATGGTTTTTTTTAATATTTTTCTACAAACTGTGGTTGACAGATTTTTTTCATTCTTTTCATCAATTATTATAAAATGGCACAATGGATTCATTATGTCATGATGGTAAGGTAAGCTTCATGATAGTAATTTCATCCTCATAAGAGAGATTTCATCTTTTTGTTATTCACGTTTCATGTGTCATGTTTTTCACTTTTGCACATTTTTTTACAAAGCTGCCTCTTTGAAACCATTGTTCTTGATTTACTAACATATTATGACATTCATTCATTCATGTTTGTTTGTTTGTTTGTTTGTTTGTTTGTTTATTTATTTATTTATTTATTTATTTATTTATTTATTTATTTATTGTTGGGGAGTTCTGGGATATATGCTGTTTTCCTTTAGTCAATGTTTTACCCAAATCATCAAATTTCAAATGTATAATTACAAATATCTTAATTCCAACCTAAATCTGAGATGTTCAGTCTTATTATGTTAAAACACACTCAGATGAATTGCTCAGAAATGTCTCGGATCATAATACGACAGCTTTACTTGTGCATGTTGCTTTAAATCCTACTAAGATCCATCAATGATCTCAAAACAATGATTATTTGCTTTAAGGCTTAAATGTTAGGCTGCTCTTTGTTAGTCTTAACAAGAAAACCTGCCATCCTTACTGTATGATAATCTTTGGACAATAGTTTAGGGAGGAGCCAAACAAAACACATTTAAGGATTAGGTTTTATTTATTTAATTGCTAAGACTTTACAATAAGGCCTCATTTGTTCATATTAAGGCATTAACTAACATGAACTAACTAATAAATGTTTTATGTATTAATCTTTGTTAATGTTAGTTATGCAGTCATTATTCATGTTCATTCACAGTACAAAAACTGTTTATTTTTAATATTGCATTAGTAAACGTTGAATTTAACATTAAGATTAATAAATGCTGTAGAAATATTGTTCTTTATTAATTCATGTTACCTAAAAGAGTTTATTATTGTGTTACCAAATTAGCTTACGGATTCTGGTTTTTAGTGTCCCGTTGTATGCTGTCTGAATATAAGTATGACCTATATCCTGACCTCATTAACCTCCAGTTTCATTGATCACCTTCACCGGCTTGGCTGTATTTGGAGATGCTTCTGAGAGCTAATGGAGGATAGAGCATAACCTGAAGGATGTGTGCTATTGACAAAGTACAGTTTATGTAATGTCATTCAGTTCAATAGCATGCATTAGTTCCCTTGGAATGGAGAGAGAAAGATAGAGGAGCAAATCTATTTTGTGATGTGTTGCTTTGAACGACCTCTTGGCCTCTCAGACTGAAGAGCTTCGATGCATGCATTCACTTGGAAAGGTACATATGTGTGGCATGACTATAGAGTACCAGTTATAGATTTCTTTAATGAATTGTTTATATGGTTGCAGTGTTTTGTTCTCAAAGACCGCAGCGCTGTATGCTCTCTCAGCCATTTTCAGGAGTTGAAGTCTCGATGTGCTTGTAAATTTAGGTGGTTAGATTCAATGCAGAAGTCTCCCTCAGCCACAGTAGCCGGTTCTTACAGCTCAGCAGGAGTCCTTCGAGATGAATGGCAGGAGCAGCGTTTCAGCTACTTTTCGTGTGTATGTGCGCGCGCGTGTGTATGGGCGCGTGTCATCATTTCTTTAGACCTAATGCTTTCTTAGCTGAGATCTCTTCACACTAAGCAACTGTTTGTTTGTGTTTCTGTGTGTGTCCACGCTACATTTTCTCCGCCTTTATAAATGACTCGTTGTGATTACAGTTTAGCATGTTCTGAGGAAGAGTGCTAAAAACACACACATTTCAGCAGGAAAATCACAGAGCTTTAAAAGAGGCTTCTGCCCCCTTACAATGACAGAGACATCAGTGATTTTGTCATTGTTAGGTGCCGTATACAGTGTCTTCGGATCACATTTTCTTTCCATTTATGGAATTTTACAGAGGAACGCTATGAAGACAGCTTCTGGATTACTCTCTCAGGAGAAAAAAATGATACAAAAGCTGTCACTAGGACAGTACCTTTATACCTAAATAAGACATATTAGTACCTTAAAGGTACATATTTTTATCAAAAGTGTACATATTAGTACCTAAATGGTCAGAACATTTTTAAAGAGTACCGTCCTAGTGACAGATTTTGTACCATTTTTATGAGTGTGTATGTACCTTATTGGAATATTGTGCTTTGTATTATTATTAAAATAATTATACTTCTTCATGTGGATACAATTAAATTGTATCTTACAAACCCGCATTAAACATCTTTCAGCATTGGAATAACTAAAATATTAATTTTGAAGAATTATTATTATTATTTTCACTTAAATGGTTATGGAGTTCATGATCTGCAATTCCACTTTTTTTGCACTTTTTTGCAGCTCTTTTTTGCACTTATCTTGCAAATAAATATCACAAAAGTTTGCTTGGTGTAATGTGACATTCTAGGCTTCTGCTTTTGTTTATTTGTCTATTACATTTAATGCATCGCTGCAGAAAATGATAGACCTTTGCTTCTCTAATTAACCTCTTCAGTCAGATAAGACATACGGGTATCAGATTGTTCAGTATCTTTGGCTGATACTAATCAGTTCACTTTAATTAACTCAAACAGCTACAGGCAGTCTGTCGCTGATCTGTTTATAATACTCAGTCGAATGCATGAGATGTTTTTTCCTGTGCTTTCACTTTTAAAAATAAAACGTTTTTTTGTATCTATGGTTCAATGCAGAACCTTTAAAGGGGGCATAACACAAAGTTTCTGCCGATCTCATTTTAATCTTAAGTATCTATAGCGTAGTATTGCATCGTTCATATCTCAGAAGAATCTTTAGTTTAGTTAGATCATATTTATAAAAGACAGATACGCTGTACCGATTATTTCCGAAAATAGCCGAACTCATAAAGCACGCAGTGGGTGGAACTAAAGCATCTCAAGCACACACACTCCCTGGATAACTCTTGATTTACTATAAGTTTGTGTTGTTGACATTATATAAACTTATGCATGCCGATTGCCAACAAAACAGACATTTGATGCAGTTTTACTAATGAATCATGACTGGGAACAAACAAACTGCATCCACTGTTCCTTAACGCTCGGTAATTTGGGAAGCTGAACAAGGTTAACTTTCCCTCACAACCAGAAACACACTTCTTTAATGACAATGTTGATTTTGTGTTCTAAATACAAAATGACAGCGCAGCCGACGGCTTCCGTGATCTGAACTAAGCTCGTTGTTAACCCTCTTGCTCTAGTTCTGCTTTATGTGCGCACGCGCATATCTGGGAGAAGTGCACATACATACTCCGTCCTTTATGAACATAAAAATAGTTCAGAAACTTGTTCAAATACTGAAGGAGTGTAGGCGTGGCACAGAAATGCGGCCAACTAATTTTTAGAAATTTTGGCCATGTTTAGCATGATAATCCAACTTTTTAACCGTGTAAATAAGTCAGAATGCATGATATGGCAATAGACCTACCCCCAACCAGGAAACATTTCCATTGCTCAAAGGTTCTTCACCATGGAAAAGATTAGATTATTATAATGTTCATTAAGAAACATTGGGGGAACCCAAGATGGTTCTTCTAAGCATTACTGCAAAAAAAACCAATTTGGAAACTTTATTTTCAATAAAGTATTCCACTAAAAGCAGCAGTTTTTATATTACATGTGCATCAAAAGCTTCAACATTCTGTGGATAGCACTAATATTCACACAATCTCAGAGTAGCTTATTATGTTGCTTTCAGATATAATGTAGTGGCTGTCAGCCATATTTATATCCGAGCCAGAATGAAGTGAAAGCTGTTTCACTGCCCATCATGAAGACCTTGGCTTTAGGTCATTTTTATTTGTAACTCAAAGTATGAATGTTTTTAATTAAGACCTGGCAAACTCTTTATAAGCAGAAATTTGTCTGTCCTACGTTTTGTCCATTTTGCTGCAAATAACTAATTAGTCTCATTAACAGAAGTGCTATTGATGCATTTTTTGTACCGCTGAAAACCTCTCAGCTTCGAATATGGTGTCAGTGATACTTTTCTTAAAGTCAAGGGCTTGATCTGCTTCTTGTTTAAGACATCTCCAGTAGGCCTTATCAAGGTCTTTTGTTTCTAGTCAGTTTTGCCTGAATTTTCAGCTGTCAGAATTAACCACAGAATTAACCACACACACACACACACACACACACACACACACACACACACACACACACACACACAAACACACACAAACACACACACACACACAAGTCTGTCCACTTTGTGTCTTCATTAAGAAGCCAGAGGGGTGAAGATCTCATCTGGGTCACTGTGGTCACACAGAGCCACACACCATATGGTTGCCTTAGTCATGGCCTACCTGAAGCAGCAATGCTAATCACTGAAGACAAGTGCCACTTGACACCAGAGTGACAGATGGTGTTCCTGGGTCTGTGTACAGGACTACTGCCTCAACTCGGCACCAGCACCACAAACCTTTTCGCCTCGGCTTTGGTCGGACTGAGAGGCACAATGAAGGTGGTGATGTGTCAGGGACGATTATATGTGATGCTTCCCACCTCCTCTTGTTTTGTCCCTTGGCTGGATCTTTGCCCATGGCTATGGCTGACGGCAAATTTCAACGCTCTTAAAGGCATTTCATACACAACAGCAGAAGAGCTTGTTTGATGCACCAACAGCGAAGATGAAGATGTCACAATTAAACTTACTATACAATGAGTAGTTAAATAGTAGTATGATTACTAATGTTGGTATTCTCATTATTAGTAACATGCGAAGTTAGATAAAAATGGTATGGTCTCAACATGGCAGCTTCCGTGAAGGGGCAACCTGGTGTGTGTGTGTGTGTGTGTGTACACCTTTGGGTTGAGTTAAAAATGACTCATTTTGAGGAATTACTCACTTTTAACTCACCCAGCTAGATTTTGTATGATCCAGAAAAGATAATCCAAGGTACACTTCAAATTCAAGTAGTTAAAAAAGCCTTTATCAAAGTGACTATTTTTTAAAAAGGAAAACAAATAATGGGCTGCACACCCACATGCTTTGGTAAAGAATGCCTTCTTCAAGGTACTATTATTTGTGTTCTTTTTATTTTATTTTTTTATGTTTCTACTATGGAACAACCAGTTTAATGAAGGCTTTTTGTATTTTGCATTTTGTACTAAATGCTAATTTAACTATTTGAACTGGAAGCGTACCTTGAATGATCTATTTTCACTTCTGCGCATTTTTGCTGAGGATTTTTTGAGCTATTTTATTAAGTTTCATTGTAATTTAATTGCTTCTTTTATAATGTTAGCCAATTTGCACATACTGTTCTTCCTTCCTCTTTATTGCTGAATTACTTCATTAGAAGTACAGTTCTGATGTAAAGAATTTATCCATTCAGCCCTCGAACATTACAGCATTGATGCTGTCACATCGTGCATGCAGAAAAATGAAACATGACTTGAATATTCATAACATATTATCGATGCAAATTTCCGCTGTATTGATAAAGCCATATAAAAATGATGTTCTTAATACATATTCATATCTCAGTTTAATGAGTTCTGCATAATCAGTTATCATCCAGACCACTGGTTTGTCTATCACTTTTTTCTTCTTCTTTTTTTTCATAAACATGACGCGTTCATCCAACTTTCTCAGAGCCATCTCTAATTTTGTACCAAATGGTGAATCAAACTGATATGTTACATCAAATGGAAAGCAAATCTTCTTTCTTCATCAGATTAGCGGGGATTTGTGGGTGTAGTAAATGGGGTTTTTGCTGTCCTCTGACAGACAGGGAGGTGCAGTAAGAGCGCAGCCGGCTGATGTATCAGGCTGAGGGAGTGGTTTGTTTGTTGTGTGGCGCCGAGATCTTCTCAAAAGCTCTCTGTTTGAGTGACTGTCTAGGCATTACGGGATGATCTGCCAGCGAGGTGATCATTCTCTGCTAGATGCTGAGGAGTCCACCCCTCCTTGTCCAGTGTGTGCTGCCGGACATAGAAATGCAAATGTTGTTTGTTATGTTTCGTTAACACTATATTCTACAGTATCATTGTTTGTTACATGTAGTTACTGTGGTAATAACATGTAGTTACTGTAGTAATAAACTATAAACTATGCATAATTACTAGCTTCTAACATTAAATCAAACTCTAACCCTATAGTAAGTACATGTAGTTGATACAAATAAGCATATAGGCCTTCTTAGTTTTATGTTATGGCCAATAACCACCAAAGCACTATACTATTGTGTCTATATACATTAAAAAGGAACTATTAAAAAATAAAATCAGTTGTTTTAAATTGTAGGAGTTAATTTAGGCATTACAAAATTGTGGTATGCATATGTTGCATTTATTCAATGCATGTAATGGGTAAATGTCCTCAATCAGTGTATCCATCTACCACTGGAACCAGGAATAACATTGTCCACAACAATATTCGAAGGCCCCATGACTTTTCTAGTTGTTCACAATAAAAAAAAGAAAAAAAGTGTACTTGCAGTTTCTACCTGATGAAATATTTTAGGGCTTGGCGTAACTAGGAAAATGTATAAAAATTCCCATAAAGTAATATTTTACTAATTTCAATCAGAACCAGTGGTCTAGAAAGCAACGTTGAAGTATGATCATTTCCAAAATAGCAGACTAAATCATGCAAAACAACTAAACGACATCAGATGCTTACTAAAGAATTAAATGAATTTGTAAAGATGCTCTGTGACCACTTGTGTGGAGCAGGTTTATTGTTCAACTTTTAAGTGGCTTACTGCAGTCCCATTTTTTTAAAGTGCCAAATGCCACTTTTAAGAGCCCCTAAAAGTGACAGCAGGTGAAAAAGATTTTTCCAGGGCCCTTTTCCCCTCTCATTTCCTTACCGATCACCTGCAGGTAATCTGAAGGCCTGTAGTGTGACGGGGCACTGAGGAGGAACTACAAGCTGAGAAATGAAAACGTTTAACTACATGAGAGCCCGGAGCAGTACATTAACATGACAGGCCATCTCTTGTCACGTGTCAGGAAAAGTCAGGCTGGCCTCCCAGTCTTCTGTGGAAGAGAGCGAGTGAGCGTATGAGGGAGCTGGAGAAGAATTAGAAAGGTCTAATCCCTCGCAGCGTTCCTCCTAGCCAACAACAAGCCTCTTTCATGCTCCATGTAACCTTGGTGAAACTGACACCTTTTTTCGTTCTACCTGCCCTAGGCAGTGGCTATCTTGTCTTCTTTTCTTTTGTTTGGCCAAACCAAAGGATATTGGCAGAGGGTTTGTGTTAAGGTGATGGATTCATTCAGTTAGTTCTCTGATAAGTAATACATTTTTCATGGTCAAGACATGTGGTTGCCCATTTGTGTTTCAGCAAAAGAATCGTCAACAGAATATATGTTTCACGTTTCACTAACGTAATGCTACTCATTTAGGTAACACTTTACAATAGGGTTGTATTTGTTAACATTAATTCATTAGTTAACATGAACTAACCATGAACAACACCTCTGTTCAGCATTAATCTTAACTCACACATATATTAATGGATCTATTCATGTTAATGGTACAAATAGTTAACATTTAGTTAGCATTACTTAACATGAACCAACCATGATCAATGCCTGTAGTTTTACTGTTTTTGTATGGTTATCTTACTGTACATATTTACATTAGTTTACTTAGCAGTTAGGAACCACACTAAGGATGAACATTTTCTAATTCAACATCTCACTCTAAAGGTAAAAATTGTGTTTGTACTTTATCAACATTATTAAACAAAGTATGTATTAATGGTTTTTGAGAACCTTATTCTAAATTGTACACTATTTCAACATAAACTCTGTTAACATTTATAGATTTATTACAAAGCAGTAAATTATAATAAATGCTTTGTTAATGGTAAGTCATGTTAATAAAAGTCTACAAATGTTTGTAACACATCAGGTAATGCTGAGATAGTGTACAATAGTTGCAATAAGGGTAACAAAACCCATTAATAAATACTTTGTTGAATGTAAGCAATGATAGTAAAGTGCAGATAAACATGATGTTCAAATGGTTTCTACTGTAGAATTATGTATTATAATATATGTTTATGTATTACCAAAATCAACAACTTATTAAATAAATTTGATAAGGTACACAACAGCTTTTTTAGAGTGAGATGGTGAGTTAGAAATGTTCATCCTTCGTGTGTGTCAACTGCTACGTAAACATGTAAATATGTACATTAAGATAACCTTACAAAAACAGTAAAGCTACAGGCATTGTTCATGGTTAGTTAATGTTAACTAATGCATTAACTAATTTTAACTATAAATTGCACTGTGAATAGATGCATTAATGCTGAACAGAGTTGTTGTTCATGGTTAACTAATGGATTAAACGGTTGATGAATTGAGAAATCAACTTTCCCTTGAGCTTTTGATATATAAAAGGCAGGGCTCTCAAGTTTTGAACTGAGTTCAGAGTGAGATTTCGGCCGTGGCGGCAGCAACGGGGTTTGGCTGGGTACGGGGGTCTGATATGAAAAATTACACATTCGTACAAATTAAAAAAAAAATTAGTGTGTGTGTGTGTGTGTGTGTGAGAGAGAGAGAGAGAGAGAGAGAGAGAGAGAGAGAGAGAGAGAGAGAGAGAGAGAGAGAGAGAGAGAGAGAGAATGGTTAGTGTTGTTTATTGGTGTTGGTAGCAGGTTTTTGAGGCCTTCAGCCCAGAGGTTGGTTGCACCTTAACATGAGCATGGTCGCACTGAAGTGAACTGTGGTTTACAACAGAGATTATTTTACTCTCAATTAATCGTAGACAAGCTGCCTATGATTATTGTTTGCTATATCAGTATGGTTGTATTTTTTCCTCTCTTTATGACAGCGGCAGGTCCGGCTCTAGCTCTTTGGTTGCCCTAGGCGAGATGGAGTTTTGCATTTTCAATTCCACATTGAATTTTGCTACATTCATTGCGGGATATATAATCAAAATGCAATCACAAGAATCTTAAATGGGAGTTTAAATGCAATTTGGAAAAATAACATTTAAAAGATCATTTTGCTACAATTTTTGCTTGAACATGTTAAACACATCTAATTATTTCTGTAATACCTTTTAATTTTAATTTTGCAACTTATATAAAGTATTACAATATACAAGTTATGTTTAAATTATATGTTAAACTAGTGTAGGAAATAGCAAGTGTAAATTATATTATTCAATTTGAATTATCATTTTGTTCCAAATGTTGCACACATGGTATGGAAAATGTAAATTTAAATACTGAAATGCATTGCCATTTTGCATATTGCATTGCAAATTTTATATCACTACACTTCAACTTCCAAAAATAGGGGTGAGCACGAATATATTCGATTTGTAATTAATATTCGAAAAATAAAAATAAAATTGAAATTTTACTATATTGCTTCGCTGGCCTAAATGCAGTGAATCCATTATACATCTCATATAAATTTAAAGGACACTCAATCATGATTTGCATGAAATGCCTTTTTGTCACATGCCTGTCCTGTCGTGTGTGCACTTGTGGGTTTTGTTATGTTGAGCATGTGCTCGCACCAATTTCCTGTTTCCTCGTGTCCGTGACGTAACACTTTTGCTATCAGAGTTGTGATAAAGGTCTATAACGTGATAGCAAAAGGCATTTCATGCAAATCATGATTGAGTGTCCTTTAAATTTTGTTGAGGGATTGAGAATAGAAAACACACCAACTTAACACCGTTTGTGCCTCTTCGTCTGGTCTGTCATCGGGGCTTCTAGTTGCCAACTAACGGTACTTCAGAGAGCATTTGATTCAATGAGCGAGGCCGTGGCGTGAATCACAGAATGTGACGTTGGAATCAGAACGTAAACGTTATTGGGTGGAGGGAATATCTATATCTTACCCAGATACAGCAAATCTATTTTATGATTGGCTGTTCGGTCTCTAATTTTATTAGATTAACTGGTGCGTGGCAGGGCCGTGCTCTATACTCTATGGGGAACTCGCTTGATTCCTCTAATAGCGCGCAACTTATAGTGTGTGTTACCCTGTCGATTTCTCTGCGTGAGAAATACAAGGTGTGGCGTGTGAGCGTGTGAACGGGTTGAAATGCGTGAGTCTCACGCCCAATGCGTGAGACTTGAGAGCCCTGTAAAAGGTCATGGTAATATAAGAATATCCTGTAAGTTTCAGAGCTGAAAACTTCCTCGTTAGTCAAAGAAAAGCTAGACACCAGGCCCAGAAAACGATCATGTACTTCATCCTTACGTCATCGCGTGAGGAAACACACCTCTACAGACTAATAATAAACATGCTTAAGAAGATAGCAAGATATTGTGGAAGAACACAGTCAATGCATAAGCTTCCTTCGGATCACAATATTAGAAATGTGTGATACTTCGTTTATTTTTCCAGCTCACGTGGGGAAGACAGGTACGTGTATTCGCTTCATTTCACTGCGGAATCGTTTTTAAACAAGTCTCAAGTGTTGGATATACAGACACAATGTTGTGCCTTCTATATTGGATCCGACAGGAATGGTGCAACAAACTTATGTGAGTAAAACGTCTTTTTTATATGTAATAGTAGTCCCGGGGCTCTGTGTTTTCCAAACAGGCTATTAGTGAAATAATATTCCTTTCTTGATATGTGTGTGTGTGTGTTCGAGCTTATATTCACCGATCGTGCGGGCCATGTAATACAGAAATAATATTCCAATCAATCGCGGGTGGATGAGAATTAAATCATTGTGTTTGTTTGATAAAGACGTTTACGAGCCCTGTGAAAGAATCATCCCGGTTGCCGCTTTCAAAACAATTCGTCCCTCATGTAAACTGACAGGTGCATAGATATGACAGGGGAGCAGAATCTCATTAAATATGCAAATCTTCTCCAATCCTAGCCGTGGGCGTTTACTTCCAAGTCTCCAGTGTGTCAGGCCCATCAAAACCCAGCGTTTGGAGAGAGCCTAACCAGTGTAGAAAATATCCTATTACTTATTAGTTATGATGTTTTTGAATGTAAAAACCACACGAACATCATTAGTTGACCTCAGAAAACAGTATAAAAAAATGTAAAAAGCCAGTTCATGACACCTTAAACTAATTGCACTGTTAATGTGAATAGAAGCATTAATATATGCGAGTTAACATTAACAAAGATTAACTAATGCTGAACAGAGATGTTGCTCATGGTTAGTTCATGTTAACTAATGCATTAACTAATGTTAACTGATATATCTTTATTTTAAAGTGTTACATTATTTGGGTATGCTTAGGTTTGTAGGCTGTATTATCCATATGCAAAAGCTCCAAAACATTAAAAATGTTTCATGAAAAATGTCTCATTTAGTAGGGTTTTTTTGGGCCGCACTGATTTTAACTGTGTGGACAGAAAAAGATAAAACATTCTTCAAAAAAACGTCTCTTGTGTTCCACAAAATATAGAACAGGGTGAGTAAATGATGGGAGAATTTTCATTTTTGGGTGAACTTTTCTTTTAATTCCTCACAACTAAAGGAATTTCGCAGTGTGAATAAGACTGAAACCTTATTAATTGGTTTTCATAACCCACACAGAAAACAATTCTGTCATGTGTCATGTTAAATACACATCAGACAAAACTGTAACCTAATAGTTACATTTTGGCTTTTTCCCTGGCGACAGCAGGCCCACAGCTCACAACAAAAAAGACATACCTGGCATTCCAGCCTTGTCTCCACTTTTCCTAAGTGGATTGGAGCATATCCTATCCCAACATTCTCCCATTGTAACCAAGTGTGAAGTTGGCCCTGCAATGCCCAATTACATCCATGTGAATCTTCCATGAGGTTTTTCCGCAACCTTCGTCATGGTAAAGTGGTGGTACAAAGAACATCTTATAGAAGGATCTGACCATGCTGGAGATGTCAGCGGCATGAGAGATGAGATCTATGAGAACTCTTCCACCACCTCCTTCTGAGTGGTTACCTATACCCTTATTTGAAAAACACAAGAGGCCAAAGATCAAGCAAGGTATCGAAAGGCACAAAGTGATGCAAAACATCCATACCCCCTTAGAGGAGCTGTGAACCTTGAAAGCATGTTCTGTACAAGCACAACTGCCATTCAAAAGTTTAGGGTCGGTAAGATTTTTAAAATGTTTTTGAGTCTAAGATAAATGAGTATATTTATCAAAAATACAGTAAAAATGACAATAGAAAACAGTTATTTTAAATGATAACATTTCACAATGTTACTGTACTTTAAAATAGTGATTTATTGCTGTAATGTCTTCAGCATCACATGATTGTTCAGAAATCATTCTAATATGATCTGATTTGGTGCTCAAGAATCATTTCTTATTATTATCAATGTTGTGCTGCGATTCAAAGTTCAGGTGTATTCCTTTATTTTATTTTTATTTTTTAAAAAGAAAATCTTAAATGTTACTGACCCTACATTTACACAACAACCATGTACTAAAAATTGGAAAAGTTTTTCCTTTGCGTTTTTGAAAAGTTTTGCGTAAAGAAGACAATGTAGTCAAAATGGTCCCATTCACAAAGATGTGCAAAAACGAATTTTCAAATGTTCTGTTTTATTTGGAAGGTCAATTTGTAAAGAAAACAAAATAGACTGTAATATGCATAACATCAGCGTAACTTTGATAATGTTATCGTTTTCAAAAATTTGCACCAAAACCCTGTTGTTGTAATGTTAATGGATTGTCAAAACCGCATAAAATGTTTTCAGTTTCAAGTTGAAAACGGTGTTGTGTAAACGGTCCCTTAGTCTAGAATTATAAGTTACAGGAATAGTTCACTAATACGTGTTCGAATCCAAGTTACATTTTATTCCCATAAAGACCAGAGTTTATATCTTTGTATTGTTTGTATGGCCTATTCAAACATAAAGGAAGTGAATTAGGAATGGGGTTGACAAACTTACAGTTTTTCTCAGTCGCTTTGGTACATTTCTCGAATCAAACTCACAATTTGCAAAACAGTAAGTGCATTTCTCAAAACAATTTGTACAACTAGCAAAACAACATGGATAACCTGCAAAAGCCACTCTCTTACTCAAAATCCTTAGTTCATCTCTCAAAAGTAAATATCTGGGTCAAAAAAAAATGTTAGTGCCATCAGAATGACAAGTCCTTGTGTCATTGTGTACGGATAAGACAGTCATATTGTTTTGTCATGTTGTCAATATAACAGTTTACTCTAGAATTATGAGCATTATGAGCATTGCGCAGTAGACTAAAGACGCGGCTCATGTTGTTCTTGGCTGCGGACTCTAGATGTTTAGCTTCTGTTTGCCAGAACTTCTCCCTATCCTCGGCTATAGCCACATTGCGCTGGCGGTTCAGTTGTGATACTCCGTCAAGTCACCTCGGAGCCGGGCTTCAAGCCGCCAGTCGATGATGTTAAGTGTCCTCTCCGATATCCAAGGCTTTTTCGGGAAAGGTCAAAAGCATCCAAAGACATTGTGAGCTGACTGGATGACACTTTCCTTGAAGGTCTGCCAGTCATTCACCTTGTTGATAGCCATGTTATCAAAGGTGGTGTGGATGGTGCGACTGAAGTCTTTAGAGATGTTTGGGTCACTTAGTAGGGAGGAGTCCAGGCGAGGCTGTGTGCTTGTTAGCTCGCAGCTTTAACTTGAGCTGGGCTACCAGCAGGCGCTGGTCTGTGTTGCCAAGCTCTGCTCCTCTCTACACACGGCAGTTGGTGACAAACTGCTTCTAGCGTTGAGAGATGAGGATATGGTCTAACGCTTCCCTGGGTGTGCCATCTAGGCTGTACCATGTCCGGTGATGGATAAGCTTCCGGGGAAATCATGTATCAGCAATGTAGAGGTTGAGAGGTTGTTAAGGTGGCAGAGAAGGAGTAAGCAGTAATGTTGTCGTTTGTGGACCTGTCAGCAAAGGTTGTGCGGACAGGTGAGCCTGTGGCCCGATCACTGCTAGACAGGGTGGTGTTGGCATCGGTGAGGATGATGGTGATGTCGTGTGGTGAGGCTTGGTCAACAGCCTGATTGAGTTGGTCAAAGAAGGCATCCTTAGCATCCTCATCAGCGACATCGGTGGGGAATAAGCAACAATTACTGTCATCTTGCATCAACCCTAACCTAACCCTAACCCAGGGCTGCGTGGCTGCTCCTGACCTCTTTAACTGCGTCATTGACCAGCCAATGTCCAGGGCTTGTGAGCGGGTTCCCGAAGTGTCCTTCAGCAGTTACACCCTGACTGACCTGGAGTATGCTGACGACACCATCCTGCTCAGCACGTCCTACAGCCAGCTGTGAGACACTCTGGGCATATATAGTGAAGAGGCTGACAAGCTTGGCCTCCAGGTTAGCTGGACGAAAACCAAGTTCATGTACGTCCGTGACAGACCGAATCCACCTTCCCTGTGCCTTGGCAATGACACTGTAGAGCCTGTCAAGAACTTTGTGTATCTGGGATCAATAGTGACAGACAACGGGGACCTAAAACCAGAGATTACCTGCAGAAGAGCCCTGGCTGCAACGTCGCACCTGCTGGTTCAGCCATGTCCTCCGCCTCCCTTCTAACCATCCGATGAGAGCCATTCTTCAGTTTGACCCGAGATCCGCAGGCTGGAGACGACCACGAGGTAAACCCCGCACCCGATGGCTTGATGTCCTTGCAGGTGATCTCCAACAACATGGA